>NW_010293555.1:0-637 GCF_000700745.2 Antrostomus carolinensis
TGGGGCTGCGAGGGCTCTGGGGTGGGTGTGTGGGGCCGAGGGGGTCTCCGCTGGCTGCTTTGCTGGTGGTTTGGGTGAGTCCCACAGTGTTGGAGCCCCAGTTCTGGGGCTGTGGGGTGGGTTGTGGGTCCTACCCCCCACCCCACGCTGCTGACGGGGGAAACACACTCTGTGGGGTGGCTCCTGCTCAGGTCTCGCTGGTGCCCGGGGTCCTGGCAGGGGCTGACCTTTGCTCCTGCCACACATCAGACTGTTCCTTCCCCACATCAGGAGCCACAGGTGCCAGCGGTCACAGCTAAGCAGTGGTGCTGCTTCTCCTTTCTTGAAGCTTTTCTGATTTAACGTTTTCTTGAGGGTAGCAAGAGGTAAATCAGGTCAAAAAGACTTAGAACTGCAAAGTTAAACTCTAAATCCCCAAATCACCTGCAGGTAATGTGCTTATCTGTGCAGGAGCTGCCTGAAGCCAGTGGATGAGGCTCATGTTTGTGTATAAATGATTATTATACACTTCTTTTGAAGAAGTAAGCCCTCAGGTGAGTTAATTGGCAAGTATTTATAAAGCTGCTGTTGACTCTGTGCATTTTGTCTTGTTGAGTGGCAATAAATTAGCTTCTGACTGTCCTTTGTGCCCTTTCTC
>NW_010293555.1:654-13798 GCF_000700745.2 Antrostomus carolinensis
TATAGAATTGCTCTTATATGTTATCTGTAAACAAGAAAAAGAGAACAGTTAAGACTGGAAAGGGGATTTGGAGTACAGGGAGTGGAATACAATGACAGCACACTGATTTTTTTTTATTATTTTTTATTTTTTTAAATTATTATTTTTTCCTCTTAAAAATCTACTTGCCTGCATTAGGTTGCAGACTTTGCTGGAATGACTTTGATATCATTGTTTGTTCTTATCACAGCCCCATTGACAAGTCCCTGTGGCTTTGCCTGGGCTGTGTTTTGCACACACATCTTTCCATGCTGCTGAGTACTCTCCTTCCCCTGTTCCAACGTTGGGTGCAGGATTTAAATAATTTCCCTTACCTGTGTGTTTTGTCCGCTCTGCTCCCAATTCCCCAGGTGTTTGCTGCAATGATTCTTTGTTTCCTTTGATTTACCTGTTGGGAGGTTATAAAAATGTTCAGTGCAAGCCAGTCCTCCAAAGCCCAGTTCCTCGACAAAGCCCGCCAGGCGCGGGAGGAGCGCAGGGAGCTGAAGGAGAGGGAACGTGCTGCCGTCCAGGTCCAGGCTTTGATCAGGAGATTTCTCTGTAGATGCCGCCTGCAGAGAGAGATAAGGTGTGAAATTTTACCTTCCACGCTTTGCTTTGCTCTTATCTGGAGAGGTGTGCTTGGTTTTTTAACTACCAATGCTCATTTTTCCTGCTTTCCCAGGAGAGAAGTGGAGGATTTCTTTGAGGCAAATGAATCTGGCTCAAGCAAAAGAAGTGCTCTTTCTATCTTCAGAATTGCTAGGAAACTGCTGTTTGTATTTAATCGTAAAGAGGACAAGGAGGTAAGGCTGCTCCTCTGACATGCTTATCTTCTTTTGAGGACATATTTTAACATGTTGAATATGTTTAATTAGTTATCTAGTGATCATGTAGGCGCCTCCAATGTACTTTGGCTTTAGAAATGTGATCTCTGTCTCCCTAGTCCTTCTTGGAGTGATCTCTCTGTAGGATTGAAGCTGAAGAACCCTTGAATTTTTTAGTAGCATTTCCATATTCAGGGCTTAGTTTAACAAATGTTTTTCCTGGTGATGATGCCAACTTCAGTAATTGAGTAATTAATCAAAAATCATTGCCTTATGATTTTTGTCAGCTGCATCAGTTCCCCAGGCAGGTACGTTGTGGCAAGCTCACAAAGAACTGTCCAGGCACAGTGTGGTGTGCAGGCTGTTGTATCATAACGGCTCTTCTGACCATGCCCTGAATTTGTGGTTTCAGAGTGAAGCCCTTTGCTGTAGTGGTTATGAAATGATTATATTTGCCCCAGGAAACCATGAGGGCTAATTATAAGGAAAACAGTTGGAAAATGAAAGGCTGTATTTAAATTGTAGCAGCAATGGGTGACTTTTTTTTTTCAATCTCTGTTCCATCGAAATCTTCTTCTGTTGATGATGGTGCAAGTTCTGCACATGCAGTTTTCTGTATTTACAGCATAAAAAAAAAAAGTGTATATTGCACACAAATTTTTTAAGTGCCTGACATCCATTTGAAGTTCTGCATTAGAGTGATTTGGTGCATTGCTAAAATATGTCTGTTCTACTTCCTCTTCTCCTTCCTTTTCCATCAGCAAGTCAGTCCCTGGCTGGGCTGAGGACTAGGCTGTGCTTGTTTCCACTCTGTTTCTGGACACCACTCTTGGTTAGGATAACCACAGCAGCCAGTTCTGTAGCTCAGAATGGCTTTTTAACTTGCAAATACAATTGAATTGAAATAACAATTAAGGAGTTGTGGATGTGATCTCCCAAGCTCTGCTGAGAGCCATGATGGTGAGGAGTTTGGGACACACTTGTTAGCATGAAGCTCTTCTAGCTGAACCCCAACAAGAAGATGCTTTTCTGGGTTTCAGCCCCTGCTGTCGAGGGAGGCAGTTTCTCAGGGAAGGCTGAGAGATTCCTGAGAGCACTGTGTTCAAGGAGGGAACTCTTCTGCGTGGCTGTAGCATGACATGTAGGTGTGCTCTCAGGGAAGGAGCCATCAGCACTGTCTGTAGGGAGTGTGTTTGGAACATTTGTTTTGGTACAGAGCTATCTTGCTCCCTCTGCTGAGCTGTTCCTAGTGTTTTTCCAGAATATCCCTTCCTGTAGTTAGAACTAATGCCACCTTTTTGTTTTTCTTTTTTTTTTATTCCCCCCCCAGAGGTTTGAAAAGCTGTGCCGTTGTATTCTGAATAGTATGGATGTTGAGAACGAGCCCAAGGTCAGCAGGATGCTCTTTTTTTTTGTTTGGGGGTGGGAGGTTCATTTGTTGTTGGTTTGGGGTTTTTTTTTTTTTAATTCTATGTGTGGGCATTTATGTTGGTGACATCTGAATTTGTAGCTTTCAAAAGCCCCTGAGCACTGCTGAGATTCCACGATCAAAGTTTGGACAAGTTCTTTTAGTATTATCCTCTGCTATTTTTACTCTCTATACAGCTATAGGAGTTAAAAGGAAATTTCCTTCTGTGGTGGGTGATATGCTTTGACCTGTAAATTCTGGGGGGGGGAAGTAACTTGGTTCTGCTGCTGGTTTGAGCAGGGCACTGAGGAGGTTGTTCTGTTACAAAGCTCCTGGCAATGTATTCTGCTAGCCTGTAGCACAAATACTACTCGCTGCTCCCGTGTGTATCCTGCCTTCCTCAGGTCTGGTATGTATCACTGGCACTCTCCAAGGATCTTACGCTCTTATGGATCAAACAAATCAAAGACATTTTGTGGTTTTGCTGTGAATTTCTCAAGCAGCTCAAGGTAAATATTTTCTTTGTGTTTTGTCTCCCTGCATGTAACAGTTCTGTAGTGTGGCACTGAGCTAATTTGATTTATTAATGTTGGTGTTTGTTATCACAGCCTGACATCTTACAAGACTCCAGACTGGTCAATTTGCACCTCACAATGCTTGTCACCTTCACAGACACTTCGACGTGGAAAATCCTTCGGGGAAAAGGTTGGTGCATCCAATTCAATACTTTAAGCCACTGATCTGGGATTTGCTGTTAAAATCTACTGAATGCTGTTTCTGCACCTTTTCTTCTCCCCGTGCTTACCACAAAGATTCATTACACTACTGTGCTTGCACAAAGCATAGAATGGGCAGCAAGGATTCCCTTGAGATTAGACAGGCTATTTCCCTTAGAACAGCAACAGTTACAACGTTTTTATAATGCTCCAAAATCTCACACATAAGAAGTGTTCAGAGGATAATGGAATGTGGCTTTAGCTCTGGGCTTTTGTAGGAAATACACATGGAAAAGGTAGACAAGTAGCATGAGGAAATATGACTCTTATACCTTAAGACTTGATGTGAAATGCTGCTAAAGTGGTGGTCTTGGGTGTAGGGACAAGGACTTTGTGCACGAAGGGCTTAGGAACTGACAAACTGTTTTATAGTTTGTAAGGAAGTGGAAGTTTGTAAGAATGGAGCAGTGATGCTGTTTTAGTAACACCAGTGTTTTAACCTGGAAGGTGAATCCCTGAGGCCTGCCATGAACCACATCTGTGCAAACATCATGGGACATCTCAATCAGAAGGGATTTTATTCTGTACTGCAGGTCAGTCTCGTGCTGATACAGTTGTGTCTTCTCTTTATTCAAAACAAGCCCCAGTCCTCTGCTATGGTCCTTGTTCTGAGGAAGCTTTTCTGATCTCTGTGGTGTGTCAGGGAGAAGCTGGTTGTGGAACACTGGTTATTTGTGAATGGACATATTTTTCTTCAAAGCACTTGAGACCAAATACACCGTTTCCTCTTTGCCACTCTTGCTGACTCTAAATCCTACTTAATCCTCTCGTAATGAGATGGACAGGGAGGACTCTTGAATATTTTTCCAAACTTTGCCGCTACCTTTTGTATGAATTTGGTTTGTTTACTGTTCTGGAGGGGAAAGGAATTGATGTCATTTTTCTTAATCTTTTAAATAAGAATGATATTACCAGGCAGCTATGAGCCTTGCCTGATAATTTTAAAAGGCCTGGGAACCCTGAGTACAGCTCCTAGAGAAATGGGTACTGTGGAGTGTCTGATTTGATTTCAGTTTCTGTTGTGCCATTACTAACCTGAAGCTCTTCTAGTTGTGCCAAATGACTTGTAGTAACTGGTTTTTAGGTTTCTTTGGTGTTTTTCTTTTCTGAAAATAAACATAATGTCTTTCACGAGTAGTCATAATCTTTTTCTGAGTACCGGAGGGGGTTTTTAATTTTTGTTGGGTTGTTGGTTTTTTTTATTCCAGATTTTACTAACTAATGGCTTGGCAAGATCCAGACCTTCCTTGTCCAAAGGCTCTTTAACTGCCATCTTCTCTCTTGCTTTGCGGTAAGGCAGCCGGTGCTGCTGGGGGTGGGATGCAGCTCAAGTTGTCTTTATTGTGTTTTTGAAGACTTCTCATTCTGCTGGTCTCTTTGTGCCATTGGGAGTATCATCCTGATGAAAGAAGCTGCTTTAGGCAAATAACTCACTTTACTGTCATCCTTTTTCAGATCAGGATGCTCTTAAGTCAGTAGTTAGTGTTGGTATGAGCCTGGGCTTTGGAGTGCAACTCCACTTTAGCGTCCAGCATCTGTGTTTCTCTGTTGAACCATCAGAAGGGGTTGGAGTTCTCTAGATAACTGTGGTTGTGCCTCTTCACGATGAACTGCTGATGCAGGTGTACCTGTTATTCAATTTGCAGAGGTGAAGTTTGTCCCTGAAAGAACTGCTGGTTGCAGGTCTTTCTAAGGATTCAGTCTGTCTTCTTTAAAAAAAGGAAAATACACTGTTACCCTGACCTCATGTCTCCTCATTGTGTAAATCCACAGCCAGTAATGAGCATTCTTTTAAGACTTCAGTGGTTAATTGTGTGCCACTTCCCTTCTCTGGCTGTCACTGCTGGGATGATGAGGTGGTGATATTCAGTAAGGTAGTAGTGAATGTCCTTGAATATGTCACTTAACATCTTCCTAAAGAAAACAACTGTTTAATTACTGACTTCATGGTAGTGGGAGAAGAGGAACTTGGGAGATGAACCGCAGAACAGTTAGAGTGCTCTGGGTGGTGTGGGTGTGCTGTGTAAAAATACAGCACGCTGTGAACTGTTTGGCTCATATTCCTTTGAGTCATAAGCAACTTTGTGAGCTTGCAGTGATAACAGAAGTGTAAATGAATGTTCTTTTTCCAGTGATGATTCTTGACAAGTTAGAATCAGCAGCCAGTTCTGACTGGCTCGGTTAAAGACTGCTTCTTACTTTGCTGGGTCAAGTTTCTTGCACTGAAGTTTTCTTCTCTCTGTAGCCCTGTGGTTGCTGCACAGTTTTCAGACAATCTGTTGAGGTCGTTTCTGATCCATATCATGTCTGTGCCTGCTATAATGACTCATCTTGCTACTCTAACACCTGAGGTAAGTGGGTGATGTAATAGAACTAAAAATCCACTGAATAAGGCCACTTGTTATTCTGTTTTATCAGCTCTTGGAACAGAGCATTGGCATTTCTCTCTTTGCCAGTTTCAGCTCTCTGTTGTGGAAGTGCTTGATCCTTACAACCCTCCAGATACTCTGGGTTTCTAATACCACAGACATTATTAACACCAGTTGGAATGATGGGCTTAACTGCCCTAAAATAAATAAATAACTAAAATTCAAATAAAGCTGGAATTTTTGCATGTCCTTATTCTTCCATTTGTGTAAACATAGAGCCAAAGCAAAAATCAGTCAGGTGCACAGCAGAGGATCTGTGATGGTAACTAGTAGGCTGTCCACGAATCTAATTTGTGACTTCTCCTCTCTGTAGCTTGGTGCAGACAGGCAAGTTTTGTGCCAAATGGGTGTTCTGTATTCTTGCAGAGAGACAGTTGCAAAGGTCTGTCTACAACTAGAATGTGGCCTCTTCACCATAAGGTTTTTTATTTCCTAGACCAGCTTCCTGTCAAACACTTAATCCCTCAGTGCCACAGTCTCAACTTGCTTCATTGTTTGAAGAGAAAAGGCAGTCCGAATTGCTGGTGGCAGGTCAGGGGTGGTTGTTCAGTGTGGTGCTTCTCAGCCTCACTGGCAGTTCAATTCTGTCTTTCAGCGTCTGGCAGTGATAGAATCTCACGATCTTTTCCGCAAGTTCATCCTATTTTTAAGTCGTGAAGCACAATGCCGAGATGTCTGCGTGTGCCTAGAAGGAAGTCACACTCTTTGTTTGTTAGGTGAGCACCTGTAACACCTTTTTTTACTGTGCTTGGAAGAGAGTCTTGAGTCAGATCTTCTTTTCCCATGGGTCAGAGCTGCTTCCAACTCATCCTTTTTTTTAAATTGTTATTTAGATAGTTTCTAAATGTAGAAAGTGTTGGTGGGATACAGATGAGAAGGTGGCCAAAGTGACACACCACCTCAGTGGTTGATGTGTGCTGGACATGGCTTGCTGCAGGGCAGCCTCTAATAGTTACTCTTCACAGAAATCCTCTCCTGAACTTTGAAAGGGATGCGAGTTCATTTTGTCTGTCGTGTCTGTTACCACTGTCCCACAGCATCTATTTGGTTTTTAAGTCTTGCTGTGCTGATCATTCCACCAGGTAATCTTGTGTACCTGGGCTCACTGAATGATAAAGTTCTCGAGGAGGAGACGGCTCATTTTGTGGGTGTGCTCATTCACATGCTCTCCTACTGCCAGAAGTATGTTTCACAAAAGAAATCCAACCTCACTCACTGGCATCCTGTTCTGGGCTGGTTTTCACAGACGGTGGATTATGGGTAAGTGAGGAGGACCTCATGGTGGTAGGTGATTAAGTCTTTTTAATTTTTTTTCCTTTTTTTGTGTGCTGCAATGTGTTTGATGTTTTGAGATGGAGTGTGACCCTATTCAGAACAATTACTCAGATATTTCAGGTTATATCTGCACGATATAAACTGCTGCATTCATATGCAGACTGTTAGATGAGGAAATTATTTTAATTTAGTTAGACTGGTAAACAGTGGCCCTACTGGTACAGGATCTATGTATCTGCTCTTCCTCTAAGGTCCATCTGTAGGGTGGGTGCATGCTCTGAATGTATCCAAGTGTCACTGTCTGGTGTTTTGTTCCAGCCTGCCTTCTAACATGTCTCTTTGACTTGACTTTTTAGATTGAATGAGTCCATGCCTCTGCTGACAAAGCAACTGCAGCACCTCTGGGGAGTTCACATGATCCGCATCCTCTTCAGTGATGTGCTCAGCAAGAAATTGCTGGAGAATCAGGAAATAGCTCAGCTGCCAACACAGCCAGTTTCCCCTCAGAACAGCCTTCCTATGAAGAGTCAGTTCTAGAGGGTTGCTTTATTTCGTGTGTTTGTGTGTGTGTGTACACGTGTCTTTCTCTCTCCCAGACTCACAGAGCTTTGATTTTTCCACTTATGCTAAAAGCTTTGAGTAATTACTTGCAGCAGCTGCTGCTGGGATATGTTCTCTCCTATTTGTAATTCCTGCTCAGAATGCCTCTGTGACCTGGGGCAAGTCTCTTACTTTGGTGCTGTGAAAATATTTGCTTATTTTAGCAGGTTTTTTCCCTTGTTTCTCAAGTAGCTGAAGTGTTTACTGCATAACTTAATACTTCCCAAGGCAAGGTGGAGGTCAGCTTCCCAGGTGACAAGCAAGGTGGACCTCTGATGCGTGGTGATTGCTCAGAAGAGTATTTGGGATAAGATAGCTGTAATCTAGCTATTTTCTAGCTGCTGCCTGTAGCACTAGGTCCTGTGGTCATTAGTTACTGTAGTTCTGGTAAGGTTTTAAGCTCTAGAGTAATGCCCCCACTGAAATATTCTTCTGCAGTGCTAGCAGCTGTGCAGTGTTCTGCCAGACAAGTCCACCAAAACCTCCTGTCTGTGGAGTGACTTAGCCTGGTTAAAATCCTCTTTGTTGCGTGGCTGCCAAGTAGCTAAGAGTAAGAAATGATTTGGAATAGCTTTTCTGTCTCCTGAGCCAATGTCTCATGTGCTTCTCTGTCACCAGACCTTTTCAAGAGAGCTTTCCAGAAGTCTGCATCTGTCCGCAACATTCTCAAGCCTATTGGGGGCAAGCGGGTGGACTCAGCAGAAGTGCAGAAGGTCTGCAGTATCTGTGTCCTGTACCAAACCACACTCACAACACTAACACAGATCCGTCTGCAGATCCTCACAGGTCAGGACACATCTGTGCTTTTCAAATCACTTACAATGTGGAGGAAAAAAAAAAAATAGATTTTTCTTATTAAATTCTGTTGACTTGTTGGTAGTTTTATTACTGACAACAGTTTATTGACTGGCTGGGTGGAAGGCTTGTTCCATCCTGAATCATGCGTCTGATCAATAACATTCATCACTTCTTTATCAAGCATTAACCCTCCAGAATACAAATTGAAGCAAATTTTCCTATAATGAAACCTTGCTTGCTCCATATCAAGCTGAAGACTGAGTCAGTGTTTTTCAGAAGCCTAGCAATATTAATCTTGATGTGGTGCAAACACTGAATGCTTTCATACATCTTAAGAACAAATTACCTGTCTTAAGAGTGGATGGAGGAGGAGATAAGCACTGTTTTGGTCTAGCAGCTAGAGCAGAGTCCAGAGCCTTAGATGCTTTGTTTGTGGCTATAGTGGTGACCACAGGTACAGCCCTGTTCTTTGTGTTCTCATTTCTGAGGTGGCTGTAATGGGGATTGGGTCACAGGAATTAATTATTTTCTAAAGCTGCAAAATACTTAGCAGGAAAGGGCTTCAGGTGTGCAAATGATTAATACCTTGTTAACAGCTTTTTTTCTGCTTCCCTGGTGATTGTACATCTCCTGTTAATAGGGACAGAGCCAAATGTGATGCTTATGCTCCCTTCAAGTAAAGTGTTGCTTTGCAAAAGGATCTTCCAGCTCTAAGTCACATTCGTCTCTTTGGGCCTGTGTGAACAAGCTTTACTGAGTCTGCTTTATATTTCTCCATTGCTAGGACTCACTTACCTGGATGATCTGTTGCCCAAATTATGGGCCTTCATCTGTGAGCTGGGACCACAGGGCGGGTTAAAACTCTTCTTGGAGTGCTTGAATAACGATACTGAGGAATCCAAGAGGCTGCTGGCCATGCTGATGCTCTTCTGTGACTGCTCCCGTCACCTTATCACGTAGGTAGCAAGCAGAAGGTGCTCTCTAGATTTGTAACCTGAAGCTGTTGTGTTCCTTAAGTTTCAAGAGGAAACGTTAAGGTCTTGCTGCTTTGCATAAAGGTAACTAGGCCAAGTGAAGCAGCAAGCTTTTCAGACAGAGTCCTGAGAAACAAAGGACTTCAAAAAGACTTTCCCCCTCAGCAGTATACAGCTGGCTGAACTGGTAACAAAATATTACAGCAGTGGCTAGGGAGAGGGAAGAAACATTTCTTCTGTTGCTTATGGGCAAGAATTGTGTCAAACGCTTCAGAGAGTCCAGGTAAGCTTTGAGGAACAATGTTATAATACTGCTGCAAGAAAAGCTCCCCAGCTTATGTGCTTCTGTTTACAGCTCCTTTGCTGTCTTGCTCACAGATTTACACAACACAAAGCATGGGAGATGGGGTGAAAAATAGCCTTTGCTGGTCAGTAGAGACAGTTTTTTTTTAGCTTGAATGATGAAAAGAGTTTTCCTGGGGCTGGGTGCGAAGGTCCTTTTAACTATGAAATACTGGCTTTGCTTGTATCTCAGACCTTTCATACTGTCTTCTGTTAGGATCAGATATTGATCAAAATCAATAAATAAGATTTAGTTGTTTATGCCTTTAGATCCTCATGGGTGTCAGTTGTCATAGAAATAAGAGCTGCTGCTAAAGGATAATGTGGCTTTATGAAAATTTCAAAAGGGAATTAAATTTACACTGGTGCATTTGCATTTGTTTTCTCTGTTAGGATTCTTGATGACATCGAAGTCTATGAAGAGCAGATTTCATTCAAACTGGAAGAGCTTGTCACCATCTCATCTTTTCTGAATTCCTTTGTATTTAAGATGATCTGGGATGGAATTGTAGGTACGTGCTTTTAGTAGCTTGAGTTGAGGTCACTGTCAGAACAACGAACAGCACTAATTTAGAAATTTAAAGCTTCTGCTAATTATTAGTTTGCACAAAAAAAACCCATACTACGTTATGTGACATGAGAACGTCCCAAACTTTTGGTGTCCAGTTGCTACTGTCGTGCTTGGCACCAAATACAGTGCACTTTTTCTATTTCCAATAAGAATTTGTGTAACAGACACGATGGGTGTGTTGTTTTTTGCCAGAGACTAAGTTTAGCCTGACTGGGCCGTGTGTTAGACAAGAATGTATGATATAGTGCTCTGACAAAGCAGAGCAGGCTTGCAAGGGTCTCTGCAGATACCTGGTGCTGATCTCTGTGCTGCTGTGATTTGGCAGTTAGATGAGAGTCCGTTTCTGTCACGATGGCTCAGTTGGATCTGGCTGAGGTGGCTTTGATGTGACTGAGAGTTTTTTCAGTTTGATCAAAGAACCAACTGTCTGTCTTCTGGGAGGCACAAAATCTCTCCCTTCCTTCTGAAGGCGGTGGAGGTGAGGAGATGTACACCTCTCCTCTGTTAGCATGGGGCAGATGATCAACATGTGCCTGGATGTTGCTGCTTTGTTCCTTTTGTTCAGAGAATGCCAGAGGGGAGACCCTGGAGCTGTTTCATTCTGTCCATGGCTGGCTCATGGTCTTGTATGAAAGGGACTGCCGCAGGCGCTTTGCTCCTGAGGACCACTGGTTACGCAAGTAAGTGTCCAGCTCCAGGCAAGGGTCATGTGCAGCCCTGTGCTTGTCCCACTGCACCAGTTCCCCTCTGGGTGGCTGGTTTGGGATCCCTTAGTTTAAATTGAGTGCACTGGTGAGATCAAGGTCAGACCCGCTCCCTGTGTTTGCATTTAAGGACACCCATCCCATTGTGCTTCTCTTCTGTGGTGTCAGGATTAGCTGCTGCTCATGGGAGGTGATGCTTTGAAAACTGACTCAGCACCCAACAGCTTGAGTGTGTCTGGCATTCTTAGATGTGTACACCTGAGCACTTAAGTTGTCTTTGAAATTGTTACAGGTTTCCTCTCTCTCCTACCCCCAGCTATTTACCACACCTGGGCATTTCTCAGGGATCTCTGAATCTGTGCCTTTCTTTGTAAGGGACCTCAAACCCAGCGTGCTCTTCCAGGAGCTGGACAAGGACAAGAAAAGAGCCCAGCTGCTCCTGCAGTACATCCCGCACGTCATTCCCCACAAGAACGTGAGTGGGACAGGGGCAGAGGATGGAGGCTGAAAAGCCAGTGGCCTGGGGTGGAAGGGACATGCACCTTGAGCATTTTGTGATGTGGAGCTTGTGATTGCAATGCCAGTTAAACAAAAGTCTTCTCTTTCCCCACAACTCTCCCCAGTATATTTCTTCTAAACTGTCTTGGTTTCTTTCACTGAGAGAGAATTTGTGTGGACAGTTGCACAGAGTCACCTGGCAGAGCTTGATGTGGCTCTGGAGAAAGTCTTTATGCAGGAAGCAGAGTGACCTTTTGCAGGTAGCAAACCTTGCAGAGGTGACAGATTTTTGTGTGGTGATAGGAAAGGTACATTTATTTCCAGTATTGTCAGTTCCCTGTCCCTCCCAAAGCAGAGCTTCAAGGATTTTTCTGTCCCACTGGGGAACAAGAAGGCAGATCCCACTGTTTCTAGTGGGTGGTGACAATGGCATCATTGGGCCTAACTGGGAACAGGACAACCAAGAGCTAATTCTGGGCATGTGTCAGGAGCATCAGAAAGCCCTGCTGCACTGCAGGATGAGGATCTTTGTGGATGAAGACTTACACTTGTTTCCTTTTTAAGAGAGTGCTGCTTTTCCGAAATATGGTTACAAAGGAGAAGGAGAAGCTTGGGCTGGTTGAAACCAGCTCTGCATCACCTCATGTCACACACATCACAATCCGCCGCTCACGTATGCTGGAGGTGAGTGACCTGGCTTGCAGAAATCAACCAACGAGCCAGTAACTTGACCTGACAAGAATGGGGTGTGAATATGTTTTTATCTTCTCTGTGGGTGCTGAGGGGCCCAGTGCCAGTTCTGTCTGCGTGATGGGAAGTGCTGGAGCTCAGCTGAGTGCAGACTGCTACAAACCTGGAGATTTGACTGGGAAAAATGCTGATCTTTTTGGACACAAAATTCAATGACACATGCAGATACCTGTGGTGTATCTGTCTCCTGTCCCTGCTGCGTGGGTGTTTCATGTATCTTCCTGCAGTATGATTGTCCTCTGGCTCTTCTGGTCTGTGTAGGATGGATATGAACAGCTACGGCAGCTCTCCCAGAATGCCATGAAGGGAGTGATCAGAGTGAAGTTTGTGAATGATCTGGGTGTTGATGAGGCTGGTATTGATCAAGATGGTGTCTTCAAAGAGTTTCTGGAAGAGATAATAAAGAAAGTGTTTGACCCAGCACTCAACTTGTTCAAGGTATGACACAGGGCTGCAGATGCTGGCTGTGATGACCATTGCAAAGAGAAAGACTTGCTCACTGCACTGTTATCTCTGTCTGTGTGCAGACAACCAGTGGTGATGAGAGGCTCTATCCATCCCCCACATCCTACATTCACGAGAACTACCTACAGCTCTTTGAGTTTGTGGGGAAGATGCTTGGGAAGGCTGTGTATGAGGTGAGCCAAATGTGTATTGGTTGTTGTCACTGTTGGTATAGCAGTGTTCAGATGTGGTTCTGTGATGGTGCCCCTTGCCTTGAGAGCATCTGTCGTGTGCTTGGGGAGGTGTTACTGAAGAGATTAGTTTGAAGAAAATCACTTAGATAAAGATCCTGATGGTAGAGCAGTCTGGCACTTCTTCAGGCAAGTATTAAAAATAATCTTGGAGGTGAACCTTGGGACATACCTTGGTTATTCTTCTTGTTGCTGGGAAAACTAGCTGGAATAATCTGTTATTTTGGTGATACACATTACAAGCATCCATTTGTTGATACCTTACTTAAAGGGACTTGTGGCTAAAAGGAGGATGGGATGACAGAAGAACCCTCTCCATGTAAGGTAGTTCTTTTAAAGAAAACATGGAGTTCCACTGTTGCCTTTTCACACTTGCTCCACTAATTAATGGATTTTAGGAGGATGTGGTTTTCTTAGCTGATTTCAGTGATCTGCAAGCCTCGGAGGTACCAAAGATGTTGCACAGAACAAGTGTTCAG
>NW_010293555.1:13830-24005 GCF_000700745.2 Antrostomus carolinensis
AGTTGTGGATGTACCATTTGCTTCCTTCTTCTTGAGTCAGCTACTTGGGCACCACCACAGTGTCTTCTACAGCTCTGTAGATGAACTTCCCTCCTTGGACTCTGAGTTCTATAAAAATCTCACTTCAATTAAGGTTTGAGCATTACTTTTCCTGTTGTTCAACTCCCTTATCACTGGCTGCTAGAAATACTAGAATTGCAAATGCCTTTGGGGTACGGATCAGGTTTAAAAACACACTGGAAGTAACTGGTGATTCTGAGGCAGGTTGGCAGGGAGCTGTCGGGTGTTTTTACTGGGGCAAGCAGGGATGAGAAAAGAGTCTGAAGGTGTAATCCTGAATCTGGCAATGGAGAAATCCCAAGTTTTAGCCTCAGCTCTTGTGCAATTTCCCCATAACCTAGAGCAACTCGTGTATTTCTTATGCTTTGGTGCCTCATGCCTGCTGGGGAAAAGTAATACAGAAATGCAGAGCTGCTGTTCCTGCTGCCAAACACTGACCTGTCCTTTTCTCTGACGTTCCTCTAGCGTTACGATGGCGATATCAGTGACTTGGGCTTAACGCTGTCCTACGATGAAGATGTGATGGGTCAGGTAGGCTTTTATTCAGTGACTGTGTTGGACCTTATCTCTGCTTTGTTCCAAACCCATGCTAGGTGGTGACAAGCAGAGTTCTGGGCACTGATAGTCCGAGTCTACAGCCCTGGCTCAGGCACTCCCTCTTTCCCCTGGTTAGATCCTAGCACAGGAGAGTCTCCCTCGCTTCTCTGGCTGATGCTATCAGAAGAGCCTTTGAAGCATTATGAAGGATCTTGAGGATTGTTGCCCACTGCTGTGGGAAAGCCTGTGGTGCCACAAGTGGCAGATTATGAATATAAGCAGTTGGCAGCAGAACTAGGTTTGACTGCAGAGCAGAGGAGGTGTCCTAGCTTTTTTATTACTCCTTAGAGCAGAGAAATACACCTGCAGTCTGAGCTGCCAGCAGTAGACAGCTGTTATTCTCTGCTGAGCTTTCTGAGAGCTCATCTTGAGTAGCTGAAAGCCAGGCAGTGTGTCCCAGCTCATGCTACACAGCCTGCTTTTTGCTCTGCTACTTGTGTCTGGTACTGGCTTATCTGAACAAGAATCCTGAGGGGGCTGACTAGGAAATGACCTTGTGTTTGATTGTGGTCAGGGCTTAGCTCTGCTCTCCTTTACAAAAAATATGCTTGTGCTGGAAGGCTGGCTCAGCTTCAGAGGTTCTCTGAACTCAGCCCCAGGATTCTGCAGCTTTGTTCAATATTTAGCTGTGGGCAGAGAACAGCTTTTTCTACAGAAAGGTTGCCTTCTGACCCTTAATTTTTTTAGTGCCAGGATCTTTTCTAATTGAAAAACATTGTTTTTTGCTTTTCCTGCATAACTGATTTTCCACTCTTTTAAAAAGAAGAATCCACGTGAGTAGGGAGGAATTCCTTTTCTTTAAACAAAGCTTGAAATACGTCAGAGATCTCTTGGCCTTGAGAAGAAAAGGTTGTTTGTCAGTCCTTCAGGAATGCTTGAAGCTTCTTGGTGGCACTTGTGCCTTGGTTTCTGGGATGCTGTGTGTGCATAGCTGGAAAATATGGATAGATAAGATAAAAATGCAAATTCTGGGGGGAGACTCCAGCTAACATTGAGCCTGAGCACTGTTAGCAGTGTGGATGCAGTGGCACAGAGCTCAGAGACCACTAAGTCACGGAGTGTTTATCTGGGGCAGCTTGTCCTTGAGAGCTCTGTGTGCTGCAGTTTCTTTTTCCTAAGCTGACTAGTTTGGATCTAGCTTGCAGGTGTCTGATAGCAGCAGTAGCAGGGTAAGTGCACCTGCAAAGCTGTGAGGGTGAATGGGAAGCACTGATACAGCCCTGCTCCACACAGGTGAGAGGTTGCAGCCGCTGCATAGTGAGCTGAGCACCTTGCTGCTGCCTCAGGATTGCTGAGGTTCTAGCTTTGAGGTTTTTTCCACCTTAAAAATAAAGCATATGAGAGCCCAGCAGTAGGACGTGGAAGGCTGCAGCACTCAAAACTTCAAAATAAACCAGGAGACTCCTGTTTGCCTTGTGCTTTGGCCACGCTGAAGCAGCCAGGTGGGGTAACCCTGTGGCTCCTGAATGAACTTGTGCATCCCTGCTGGGTACAGCTCTGTGTTGGGCACAGGGGAGCTGAGCTCATTCCCTGTGCTGGGCTTTAGAATCATAGAACCACAGACTGGTTTGGGTTGGAAGGGCCCTTAAAGCTCATCCAGTTCCACCCCCCCTGCCAGCAGCAGGGACACCTTCCACTAGACCAGGTTGCTCATAGCCTCATCCAGCCTTTCCTTTCTTGGAAATCACCTGGAACTGAAGCACAGAAGCCACAGAAATATGTGAATAATGACTTCCTGCCTCTTAGTGTTGGTGCAGAGATGACTCATGACTCTGCTGCTGTCACAAGCACCCAGAGGGTCCCTGCTGCTGTCCCCAAGCAGTACTGGCACGTGAGCAGCAGGCCCTGGCCTGGCAGGACATGGCAGGGCAGGGAGGAGCTCCTTCCTGAGCGCTCTCTGTGCTGTGCCTCAGGTGCCCATCTTGAAGGGACAGTGAACTCTGGGGAGCTCTGTCACTCGGGTGGCCCCAGATGAGACCTGTGGAGCAGACAGCTTTGGGTTATGCTGTTAGACTGAGCTGTGTGAAGGCTCTGAGCTTGTTCAGCCTCTGGATTCTGGGATGGTGACAGTCCCCCAGGGCTCTTTGAATTGATCTGTGTGTGGCTCAGCAGTGATGGATGGGACCAGGGAGGAGGCTTCCTGGAAGAAGGGCTGGCTCCACTGGTGGGAGAGTCCGAGTTCCCCACTGTTCCATTACAGTGTTAACAGTTAAATGAAACTGGTTCAAGGCAGTAGTGGGATTATTACTTAGATTTTAAATCCTACTGGTTTATTGTAAAAATGAATGTTTTATGGGGAGGTAACAGCCTAGCATGGCATTTCTTTCCATTGTGGTTCCAGGCAGTAATTAGCAATACAATCATTTCTTCCCTCAGCTTGTTTGCCATGAACTTGTTCCTGGAGGGAAGACCATTCCCGTTACCAATGAAAATAAGTAAGTACAGCAATTAGATTTTTAAGGTCACCACTGCAAAATACTTTATTCTAGTTCCTTGGGCTTGCATCTGGAATGAATTGAGATAGATTGGAGTAGAAGGAGCACATAAATATCTTAATAGAATTTACTGGTTACAGTTCATCGGCAGAAATTGTATTAAATTCGATTTGCAAAATAAAAATTGACAATTTACTTCTTGAAACAGCGCTTCTGAGGTCAAAGGCACACAGCCTGTGAGATTCTGCAGGGTTTAATGACGGTGATAGATACAGACAGATGGATTCAAAGCAATTCAGGCACACAGTCGTGAACATAGAGGGCACAGATGCTCAAAGACACCTTGGAGCAGACAGATCTTCTCAGAATGATAACATGTGGCAGTTGTATAAAGCACTCTTCTTCAGAAGAGACAGTGGTGAATTCAAATGTAGTCGACAGTCGTACTTGAGACACATGAAATCAGAGGAGACACCAGGCCCTGTAGCTATTTTCACAGATAACCGGCTTTTAGATAGTTATCATAAATGTCAACTCTGGAGCCTGAAAACCAAACCCACCTTTTTGTTCCCTTCCTTGGTTTTTTGGTTTGTTTTGTTTGGTTTTTTTCTTCTCTATACCCTTCAGTGATCATAAAAGCAGGATAAAATATCTATTAAGCAGATGTGTGTTTGAACTGGTAATCTGGGGGTTGTTCTCTTTAATGGCAAGTGAAAGCTGGATCCTACCTGAGGATTTGTCTTTGTTACTCGCGTTTTGCAATCTGATGTTCCCAGTCTTTTCCCTTCCTGAGCTCTGACCAGGGAGTTTGTGTTTGAAAAGATCTTTCTCTGGCTTGTCAGAATTCAGCTCAGGGAGAAAGCTGAAAGTCCTGCTCGCTTACAGCCGAAACTTTGAAGCTTTTGTGCAGATGTGCACACAGATTGGGAGGGAGCAGGAGAAATGTTATAAGTGGAAGCAATCCAGAAACAGTTCTGTTAATGGCAGAGGGAGGTCACCTACCTAAAGACCCCGTCAGTGTGGTTTTGGTGCTGTCTGCCTTGGAGCTGATGAAGAAGAATCAGCAAACTCTGTTGTTTTGACTGTTGGTGAGAAGAGGAAGCCTGATGATGCCTCCTAATAAGCAGTGCACCTCTTCCATGCTCCGGGCATGAAGGTGGAAATCTGTGAAGTGTTTTTTGGTGTGTTGATTCTCCAGCCATGGGTTTCAGTGTAGGTGGCATCAGAGACCAGACAGTTGTTTTTCAAACCTAGGGAAGTGCCTGTGACTGGGGATCTGATTCTTTAAAGAGGAGTTGGATGCACGCTCCCCTCTGTGAGCTGCTGTCTGGCCAAGGTTGATCAAGTGTTTATTAGACCCAGCTAGCCCCTGGGTTGGGAAGAAGCTCTAAGAAATGAGCAGACAGTCCCAGAGGTGGGAGGTGTGGGGCAAATTCTGGGCAGAAGAACAGCTCTTGCTGCTTAAATAAAGAGCAGGGCCCTGGAGGGGAAAGCCTAGTGTGTCTCCAGGCAGTGCTAGTCCCTTTGGGGCTGGAGAGACGGGTCAGCGATGTTGTCCCTGTGCTGGTGAGGGGGTTGTCCCTTGCTGCTCCAGCTCCCTCACTGCCACCTTCCCTGTCACACACAGGATCAGCTACATCCACCTGATGGCTCACTTCCGGATGCACACACAGATCAAGAGCCAGACAGCGGCGCTCATCAGTGGGTTCAGGTCGATCATCAAGCCCGAATGGATCCGGATGTTTTCTGCCCCGGAGCTGCAGCGGCTGATCTCTGGTGACAATGCTGAGATTGACCTCGAGGACTTAAAGTAAGTGAGCAACTTGGTCTGCTGGCCTCGCTCAGCACACTGAGCTGTTTTATTACAGAGCTCTTTGGAGGTTTGCAGGAGACTGACTCTTTCCTGACTTTCTGCTCCTCCTAACTGAAATTTGAGGAGCAGACAGACAAATGGAGCTGAAGAACATGTTCCTTAAAGCTAATTTGGACAAAGTACTAATGAACAGGAAGGGTCTCTTCCTCCACTGACTCCTGAGAGCAGAATTTCTCTCTGCTCTTCCCTTTTCTCTAATCAAGTGCCCAGTATTAGCAGGGGCTCAATGCTGGCAGTGTCAGCTGTAGCAGTGAACCCTGACTCGTGGCAGGTATTGATCCTTCCAGCACGTGTCAGCTGTGACCCTCCAGCTGCAGTGAGACACAAGCCTGTCACAACCTTTCTCTCCCCAGAAAACACACGGTGTACTATGGGGGCTTCCACGGGAGTCACCGGGTCATTATCTGGCTCTGGGACATCCTCGCCAACGACTTCAGCCCTGAGGAGAGAGCCATGTTCCTCAAGGTGAGTGCAGCCACTTCAGCTGAACCTGCCATCTGGGGTGGGTGGGCCAGGGCTGTTCTCCTGTTAGCTGGGAGCTTCCTGCAGCAATAGGAGTGCTCTGCTTCCTGCTCTGCTCTGCACTGGGGCAGCCTCACCTCCAGCACTGGGGGCAGTTTGGGCACCACAGGAGAAAAAGGATCTAAAGCTGCTGGAGAGTGTCCAGAGGAGGGACACAACATTGGGGAAGGGGTTAGAGGGGAAGGGTGTGAGGAGAGGCTGAAGTCACTTGGTTTGTTCAGCCTGGAGAAGAGGAGACTGAGAGGAGATCTCCTGGGGGTCTAGAACTTCCTCCCAAGGGGAAGAGGAGGGGCAGGCGCTGATCTCTTCTCTCTGGCCACCAACGAATGCCAGGAGCAGAGGAAATGGCAGGAAGATGTGGCAGGGGAGGGTGAGGCTGGCCATGAGGAAAAGGTTCTTGAGGCAGAGGGTGGTGGAGCCCTGGAACAGGCTCCCCAGGGAGGTGCTCATGGCACCAAGCCTGTGATTCTGTGAGTGTCAGAACTCTTGATGCCTTAAAATCAGCGTCCTGCTCCCCTGCAGAGGGGCAGGCGTGGAAGCAGAGTTCCCATCAGTGCTCTTGTGTCAGGGTGAGCAGCCCTGTGTTCAGAGGCCAGCAGAGCTGTGCACTAGTGCTCAGTGGTGTCATTCAGTGGGGTGCTCAAGCGCCAGCCCAAGCAGCTGTCTGGGGACTGCGACAGCCGCGTGTCTGTTCCAGCCAGGCCGCTCTCACTGCCGCTGTCTTTCACTGTCCATCCCTTTTTCAGTTTGTTACCAGCTGCTCCAGGCCTCCACTTCTGGGCTTTGCCTACCTCAAGCCTCCTTTTTCCATCCGCTGCGTGGAAGTGTCTGATGATCAGGTGGGCACCCCGCTTGCTCGTGTCTCGTGTGTTCCCTGCCAGGCTTCTGGCAGCTCCTTCCCTGCCCAGCTTCCTCATCTCTGACCAGGAAACTAAGGCATAAAGATACAGCCTTACACTACCAGGATGCACCCATCTCCTCCCACGCTCAGCAGCACAGGGGCTCTTTTTCCCTGTCTCTGGGGTTGTGTTTTCTCCTCGGGACCTCCCTGTGCCCCGTTCCTCTCACCCTCTTCCCCTGGACACCCTGCGAAGGGACCCTGCCTGTGTAAAGCCGGTTGTGGTTACAGGAGAAGCTCCTTTCTGGATGTTGTGGGGAGATAGGGCTTTGAGTTTTGTCTCTTCCCTGTTCCCAGTTTTGTGTTAGCACCTCTGCCCTGTGCACAGGCACCCTGCTCAGAAGGAGCACAGCAGAGAAGTGGAAGGTTGATGGGTTTGTGCCCTGTTGCAGGACACGGGTGACACGCTGGGCAGCGTGCTACGGGGCTTCTTCACAATCCGCAAGAAAGAGCCAGGCGGGCGTCTCCCAACCTCCTCTACCTGTTTCAACCTCCTCAAGCTTCCCAACTACAGCAAGAAGAGCATCCTGCGGGAGAAGCTGCGCTACGCCATCAGCATGAACACGGGCTTCGAGCTGTCCTAGCTGTCGTGGTGGCCCTGGACTCTGCCACGGGGGCTCTCGGAGCTGCTGGCTGCTGCTGGAGGTGGAGGCCTTCATGCACAGAGAGCGGATCAGCTCCGCGGGAGCTGACTGCTCACTCGAGGGCTGGAGAGATGCAGCTGGTAAGAGAGGTTTACAGGGAGGAGCTGCTGGGCTTGACAGAGCTTGGCTCTTCTTGGGCACTTCTCCAGGATGAAGGAGGTGATGGGCCTGACCCAATACACTTCACTTGACACCCACGTAAATCGTCTTTAAAAGCAAACCCCAGGGAAGCATAAAAGGAACTTTAAAAGTGCCAGTCAGATTAGTGACTGTAACACCCCCAGCAGGCTGGGCAGCTGCTGCTCCGGGAGCGTTTCTCTTTCCTTTCCCAGGAAATGGTCCCAGTTTCTAACTGGGTGGAAGTCAGTCTGTGGGAAGCTGCACAAAGGCAGAAACGTGACAGAGCCCACGAGGAGACGAGCTGCTGCGAGGCTGCAGCGTCGGATGTGCTACAAAGGGGCACAGGTCACTCAGGACAGGTCCCGTGTGGGGTCCCCTCGCGCCGTGCGAGGCCTTTGTGTCTGTCTCAGAGAATGAACCACTTGCCCAGAGTCGAGAAGCAGCAGGTTAAACACAAGCAGATGGACTTTGCCGTTCTCAGGAAGGTTTCAGAGCACTGGAGGTTAAGAGCTCAAGCAGCAGGCATGGGGGTCAGTGTGCTGAGCCAGCTGAGCCTCTGCCAAGCTCTTGCCAGAGCCTGTGCTTTGGATGAAAGGATTTTTGTTGTCTGAATTTGCTCAGGAGCAAAAAGGTTTAATTTTATGTAGTTTCCAGAGGACAGGAGCTGCCACGCAGCCCGGGCAGCACAGTGCTCAAACGGGGCAGGTACCCCCTGTGCTCTTTGGAAGGGGACTGTTTGGAGCTGCCAAGAGCCCTCTGGAAACCTCCACTGGCAAAATTCCTCTTACTTGGATGGAAGTTCCACTTTGTTTGCAGGCTCTTTTGTTAGGGAGATGGGCCGTTCTGAACAAGGACGGCCTCTGTGTGACAGCCACTCAGTTTGCTTCATTGCCAAGTTTATTTTTGGTTGCTTTGTCTCTTTCTGGCCTTACTTTTAACAGTTGATGTTTGCCTGTAGCAGGCAGCTTTTTCAGGTTGTTCTGAACGGGAGGGTGTGAGCGGGGGGTTGTGCAGTGTGTGTGTGTTGGGAAGGGTTGGACCCTTCCTGCCATTTCAGAGTTTTCACAATTTCAGAAGTCCAGAGCCTGATTTTTAAAGTCTCTCTGCAGCTTCCCAGCCTTGGTCCCTCATCCTGCCTCAGCCCAGGCCAGGTGAGAGGAGAGGCTGCTGTCTCCTGGGCTGCTCTGTCCTTCCTGGAAAGCCACCTACGTTCTCCTGTTTGGGACAGGATTAAAAACCAGTCACCTCCTCCCCTTCCCCCGTTGCTGCTCACTTATAGAACAAGCTCCCACAGAGGCTGCTAGTAACTCCCCTGGTCTTCCTTTCCCCTCCTGCCCTCCTGTGGCACTGGTGGCCCTCACCCTGCGTTCTGGTCCCTCTGCACTGGCTGGGCTGCACAGGTCAGCTCCAGGCTGCCCTTCCCTACCTCATCCTCCCGCCTGCCTTGGCCCATCTCACGGGGATTCACATCCCGGGTGCGCTCAGCACAGCACGGATCTCCCCATGGAGAAGGTTCCCTGGGCTCTTTGAAAGACCCTCAGAACCACGACACGTTGCACGTTTCAAACAGACCAGAGAGCACTTGGCACCGTTCAACAAGAGTGTAGATACGGCCTCTGCTTCACCTTTCTCTCCTCTCCTGCTTCAGCTGGTTTTCAGAGAAGAAACCCTTTTTTTAGAATCAATGCCTGGAAATGCATCTGGAAAGCAACATCAGGATCCTGTTTTCTCTGTCAGCTCCGTAATAAACAGGAGTGATGGGAAGTGTGAGTGAGGACAGGAATGTCTGCATGCAGAGGACTGGATACTGGACTCTGAATCCAGAGAAATTAAAGATGATAGTAAATCTCTTTTTAATTATTTTTTACCTAGAGCATTTCAGCATCAGGCACTTGTTGGCTGCGTAGTTGAGGTTTAAGCACTGACTTCTACCAGTCAGACTTTCAAAATACCACACAGGGCCTCTTGTTTTATCTTCTAGGGCAATGCAGTGTGTCTAACTAGAGCACAAGGATTGTTCCACGAAGCAAGTTGTTGAACACAGTGAAATAAAATCTTTGCTCCCCTTTTCCCTCCATTCCTCAGGAATACAGTTCCTAGAAAAGATCTTAACGCAGACGTCACTGGGTCCCTCCAACCCTGGAGATATTGCACCACAAGACACTACATCCCATTTTGTAGCTAACGTGATTGTCTAGTAAACGCCCTGGTGAGTGTGTCTGCTATGAGACACTACATCCCGTTTTGTAGCTAACGTGATTGTCTAGTAAGCGCCCTGGTGAGTGTGTCTGTAACAACAGCACTTCTGGAGCAGCTGATTCCTGTTGGACTGGGCGGCTTTAGTCGGGTTTTGGCGGAGCTGGGGGCTGTGAGTGTGTCAGTCCCTGGCTGCGCTGCTGAGTTCTCCACGGGTGTTCCTCGCAGGGCAGGGAGGAGGGTTTTGCCAGGGGAGATTAATGACTATTTTTTCTATAGAAGACTTGCTGCTCTGGAGACCTTGCTGACATCTCTTGTATCAGCAATGCAGGGAAGAGAAAAATAAACCTGGGCTCAGTAAGGTGATGGGATGTCTCCTCTTCCTTTCCCTGGGTGTAGTGCTCCTGCTCGGAGTATGGGGCAGAGGGGAGAGCAGCATTTTGGGGCGCTGGTGCCTCTGCCATGAGGCTGCAGTTGCTTTTGTCTGGCTCGTTCCTGGGGCATGTGCTCAGGTGCCCTGGAGAGAGGGGCTCTTTGGGGTGCTGCTGATGGTGACACGAGTGCCTCTGAGCCCCGAGGGACCTGGCAGTGTTGTTTGAAGCAGGATTTGTTCTTGTGTCTTGGAATTCGCTTGGAGAAGTGCTGCGTGGTCCCACAGCGTGCTGTGACTTAAATCTGGGGTACTTCACGAGAGGGTGGGTGCTGCTGGGATGTGGGGGGGTGAGCCTGGCCCAGGGCAGGGCTGGGGTTAGCAGTGCTCTGTGCCTGTCTCTGCTCAGATGGGAATGGTGGCTGGGGCCACTGGGGGAGAGGGGACCGGACTGGGGAGC
>NW_010293555.1:24064-24471 GCF_000700745.2 Antrostomus carolinensis
TCCCCGTGTGCTCAGTGCAGATATTGTGTCAGGTGAATGCTCTTTTCCAGGAGCTTTCTCTGCGGGCAGAAGCTGAGGTTGGTGGCAGAGCTGTCTGTCTGTCTGTCCTCACAGGCTCTGCTGCGGGAGCTGGAACGGGGTTGGGGTGGCTGGTGGGGCCAACTCCGGATCTTTGTACCCGGGAATCTGACTCCTCTTGGTTTAGGGAGGGAGAATGTGGGTTTGTGGGGCAAGGCTGCGCTTTGCATTTTAAAAGCTGCCCGAAGGACCAGGTACTGGAGCTCACAGGGGGCTTGTTGTTAATATTATTATTATTATACTACAGTCATCGTGTTTCTCCCCTTGCCTGGCTCTGGGGGTATCCTCGTAGGAATGAGGAGCTGTGCCTGCTGCTGCTTCAGCTTCCC
>NW_010293555.1:24639-33770 GCF_000700745.2 Antrostomus carolinensis
CCGTCCCACACGCTCGCCCCGGGAGCGCCCGGGCTTTGCTGGGGAGCGGGAGCTCGGTGGGAGCTCGGGAGAGGCTCCCAGTCAGTGTGCAAGCGCCATTGTTTTGACACGGAGGCATATGGTGCCGTCAGAAACAGCAAAAAGAAACCCCAGAGCAGATGCTGCCAAGGCAGAAAGCTGGCAGCAAACAGCCAGGCCTGCAAAATGCTGCCATCGCCGCGTGGAGAGGGCTGGCCGGGGCTGGCTCTGCCACCGCGCCCCGGGGGTGACCCAAGGTGACATCTGACCATGGCTGAGGCCACACGCTCGCTGGGCGCTGCCGGGTGTGGAGCTGGGAGGGATTGCTGGAGACTGGTGCTCCTGCAGGGCTGGTGCTGGTCGGGAGCGGTGCTGGGGTGTCCCAACCACAGCGGCTGCCGTGACCCTGGCTGAGGTGACACAGCCACCACTGCTGCAGTGCTGGCACAGGTGAGTGTTGGGAGCAGACAGCTCTTCTCGCTGCTCCTCCAGCCTGTCCCAAGCCCCCACTGACCCCTCAGACTGATGTTCCCTCCACTTGATGCCACCGTTTGGCACAACCTCTCAGCCCACGCTCCATCCAGGGCTGGTTGCAGGTCCGGATGGAGAGGGAGGAGGGTTTGCCGAGCTCTGGTCCCCACATCCCTGAGCAGAACAAGGTGAGATGTTCCTGCTGCTTATGTTTGTGTTTGTCACGTTTACTGAGACAGGAGCAGCTCCTGCAGCGCGTTGGTGACCCGACCGGGTGATGGAGTGGTCAGACCTGCGCTGGTCTTGGCCCCGCTGGCTCCTGGGTGAGCAGTAACTCACACTGGCTGTTCAGAAATGGGCTGTTGTGGCTGTTTCTAAGCTCGAGTTCTGATACTGACCCTGTGCAGCTTCACCTTCGCCCCAGAGTGGTTGGAGCAGGAGCTGTGACACTCTGCCCCTCCGTGCACACCCTGCCCAGCAGCTGTAGCTGGGACAGGGTGCAGAGGTGGAGCCGAGGGACCAAGACAGCCCTTTCCTCAACACAAAGGGGCCAAATCAGCTTCTGTCTGATGCTGGGACAGTGGCTCTTAGCCTGGGGCAGCCAAACTGCACCCCTGCCCTTTTCCAGCCACCTCTTACCTCGCTGCAGCACAAGCTGTTTGTGGGGGGAGGGTTTTTCTTTGACCAATTCCAGGCAAAAAATGGGTATTTTAGGGATCTGTAACTGCAGAGGACTTGACCTGATGGCAGATGTGGTCCCTTCTGGTCCTCCAGCTTGAGAGGAGGAGAGCTGGAGTGCTGCTGGCTCCCCATTGCTGGGGCCGTGCACCCCAAAACTCACCCTTCAGCTGCAGCAACACGCCAGAGCTCAGGCTGGGGGGGCCAGTGCGTCCTGTCAAGGTGGGGACACACACAGGTACCTGTCCCCCCTTCTGTGCGTTAGCAGAGGAAATGCTGCCTCGTCCCAATTTACATCCGAGTTGGCAAAATGGATGTTTGTGTCATTTGTGCAGGAGCAGCAGCCGGCTCTGCTGCTTCCACGTTGTGGTGTAATAGAGGCGCTTGAGTTATAGTGAAACTTATTCCATTTTACAGCTCCTACCGCGCTAACAGATGTACGGGCGTCTGATCCAATCATGCAGCAAGAGATTTTGGGGCCAGTTCTTCCAGTTTTGACAGTGTGTAAGCTAGGAGCAGCCATACATTTTACAAACAAGAATAAACGACCCTTAGCAACATATGTCTGTGCTGGCAGCTCCAGCGTGATCATAAATAAGGAACCCTGCTAGGCAGGAGCGGAGCCGGGCTCTGCATACGGTCAGCACGGACAAAGCATCTGCCTTCCTCCCGTTATATTAATGAGGTGCAGGCACTGGAATCCCTGGGCTGTACGGCTGGAGTTGCTGGGTGGGGACAAAGGACTTGGAAAAACAAATGCTAACTCAGAGCAAAGGAGCTTTATTTGTTTTGAAGCCTGTATTTCATTTCAGTGACACTTTGCTCCTGCCGCTGTCAGGCCAGGCCCTCAGGCATCGCTGTGATAATCACATCCATGATCATTGGCAGACATCAGCTTGGCCACGCTGGAACTTCCTCGCTGAACTCTACACACAAGGTCCCTCCTTCAGCCCCAGTGTCCCCTCGCCACTGGCCTCTGCTCCCAAACCAGTGTGGAGGGTGCACGAGGACCGGAGCCTTGCTGGAGCGCAATGGCCAGCAGCTCCCGTCTACCCTGGGGACAGTGTTGAGGGCAGAAACGTCCCTTTGATACAGGTGGTGACAGAGAGGACACACTGCGTGCTGTGAACTCTCCAAGGGCCCAGTGTGGCCCCTGCAGCTCTCCTGAGCCCCACGGGGCTGGGACCAAGCTCAGCTGATCTCTGCTCACTCCTACATCCAAGCCCTGACCCACTGCCCCTGCTGAAAAACCCCGGCAGAACGGGAACAACGGGTTCCCCCCAGCCACCAGCCTCCCTCCGCTTCAGCCTCCAGAAACCATTGCACAGACAGCTTTGGGCAGAAAGGGAGATGAGGGAGCTGCAAGCTGAGTGCACCCCAATAAATTTAATCTCTGCATCACATTCAAGCATAGTAGCTAAATTTATTTCTCCTTGCAATCAAAACAATAGCAGCTTTGGTCCCAAAACAGTAGTGTGATTTCTTTCCCCCCAGCTGGAAAAGACGAAAATACTATAAATCCATCCCAGAGCTGATTTATACAGCATTCATGAAGAATTTATATTGCAAAGAATTTTATTCAATTAAACTTGAAAAGCCTCCGGATTCCTCAGGTTCAATAGTGATGGCTGAGACAGAGCGATCATAAAACTGGCTGGGCTGTCTGGAGCAGGCATTGAGCAAATGTCTGATGTGACACTGCAGCTGAGGGTACAGTCCAAACCGAGAGCGTTTGTCACCGGGATGTGTTACAGGCTAAGGCCTGGAAAATTACTCTGTGAAAAATGTGTGTTAACAATAGCCATGAAATATCTGTTTTAAAAAAACCGGGGTGACTAATGAGGCAGCAGCATCTCTCAGCACCGGGCATTCTTCACTCTGACCCCACTCTGCTTAACAAGTTAACACACAAGCCAGAGACTCTTTGGGGGAGCAAGTTTTAAGGTTGTTTCCACTGAAATAATGGAACAGAGGAAGCTGCAGGACTGACTCAAAAGCTGCCACGGCTCCAAGTGGCACCGTCAGTGCAGGACGAGTGCTCTGGCTGCGCGTAACCATCTCCCAGCCCACAGCCTCCCCGACGCTCCTGCTTACGAGGCTCCGAGCACCACGGCTGCCGGGGGTTCTCACAGTTGTGGTTCCAGGCTTGGACTCCACAGTGAAGCTGTAGCTGTTGTGTGTGCAGGGTGGGCACTGAGGTGTGACCCATTCACCTGCCTGTAACGCACCTGCTGGTGTCCTGAGGATGGGTTTTGGGTTTTCAGTTCATCAGGAGCTGGCACAGAGGGTGTCTCTGGTAAGTACTGTGTTCTGCTGTCCTGATGTGTGCAGGTGGGTTCTCCAAGCTCCAGGACATGCTCTAGTCTACTCAGCCAAGGGCTTGTGACAGTGACACTCCTGAGGTCAATGTGGACGTTAACGTGTGTGAGATGAACCCCTTTAGGTGTTCGCCTCTAACTCCACTGGGGAAGCACCAGGCCCCTGCTACTCGTCACAACCCCTTCACCTGCAAACTCAGCAACTCACGTGGTCCTCAGCAGATAGAAACTTAAAAGAATCTTAGGATGTTGTGAGCTGGAAAGGACCCACAAGGACCATCCAGTCCAACTCCTGTCCCTGCACAGGACAATCCCAACATTCACACCATGTCCCTGAGGGCCTTGGCCAAATGCTGCTGGAATCTTGTCAGGCTTGGTGCCATGAGCACCTCCCTGGGGAGCCTGTTCCAGTGCTCCACCACCCTCTGCCTCAAGAACCTTTTCCTCATGGCCAACCTCCCCCTCCCCTGCCACATCTTCCTGCCATTTCCTCTGCTCCTGGCATTCGTTGGTGGCCAGAGAGAAGAGATCAGCACCTGCCCCTCCTCTGCCCCTTGGGAGGAAGTTCTAGACCCCCATGAGATCTCCTCCCAGTCTCCTCTTCTCCAGGCTGAACACACCAAGTGACTTCAGCCTCTCCTCATACCCTTCTCCTCCAAACAAGGGCTCTGGCTCCTTCAGCTGGTACCTGCAGCCCGAGGGGGATGCTGTGACCAAACCCAGAGGGGTCTGTGCACTCGGAGGGGCAGCTCCACCTGGAATTAACCCCAGCTCCATAAAGAGCTTCGAATCACAGACTGATCTCACCTGCACATGACCTGGAGGATTTGGCCTCTGTCCTGTGTGAGCCCCGTTCCTGGCAGAGGATGTGCTGGGTTGTCAGGACAGAGACATTCTTCACACGCAGAGGCAGCCAGAGCCAAAGAATTCTTAGTGCATTCCTGTAAATCTACAGAGCTCAGCAGCAGCCAGGGCTGACGGATTGAAAGCAACTTAAAAAAGCTGAAGTACGACAGTTAAGGGCCCTTTGGTACAAGTAAATCACATTTATTATTTCAAAGCTTGTGGACAGAGTTCCTGAATCTCGACACAGCTGCTGTGCAGCACGAGCATCATGACTTACAAAGAGAAGCCGATTGTTTTCTCTTCTCCATCCCTCAGAGTCCTGTCAAAGCCTCTCCTCACACCTGCCACTGCCCAGGGAAATGATGGACCTCTCGAGAAATGAGCTGTGGTTCTTTGCAGTCTCCCACCTCAGCTCATTCCCAGAGCCAACAGTAACTCCGGCACCATCACCACAGTGTCACACAAGGGGTATCTGGAGAAGGCCCCGTGAACAGAGCAGCGTGTTCCTTACAGCACTGGGGAACAAGGTCCTGGTGATTGACACGTGGAGTCCCTGGCAGCTCACATTTCCAGTCCAGGCTTGTTCTCCTTCCCTTCTCTGATGGGGGAAAAGCACTCTGCTGGATTTAGCTTCCCATCATCAAGGAAACAAACATTCCAGCTCCCAGTTATGGTTCAGGCTTTACATAAATCTTCTCTTCCTTCCCTTCCTTCATGGCAGCATAACGTGCCAAAACGAAGAGGTAGTCGCTCAGTCTGGAAACCACAGGAAAAGCAGTGAAACCACCTCTCACACCAGGTGTCTTTGTACCCAGCAACGCACAACCACACAGCAAAGCAACTCTGGTTACAGCCCGAGCACCGCGGGCGAAGGGAGCCAAAGAGAAACCCACGAGAAGCAACCTCCCACATGGCCTCTGCTAAGGGGGTTCAGTGGCTGCTCCCTCAGCAGCCCAGGAGTGTCTGTAACATCCCTGCAGCCCCACAACAAGACTTTTTAACACGCTGCTTGTTGAAACTCCAAAGATCTTATGCTAGAGGGGAAGTTTCCTGAGAGGCAAAGCCTGCAGTTTTATCCCAGGACTGAGGGAATGAGAGTCCCAAGGAAGGGTTTGGGGGGTATTTTTTTTTACCTGTTTAAATATTTGGCCACGTTTGGATCGGCTTCCCCTGCTTGTACTAAAGGAACCACGCTAGAACAAGAGAGGAACATTTCTGTGTGTTTAACTCTCTAGCTCTGAACAAACACAGGACTGCGACTTGCTGGAGCACCGACCTCCACACCCCAACCTCACCCGGAGTCCCCACTCACTCTCCACTTCCCCAGGAGGAATCCGTGGTGGCTACACAATGCAACTAACCGTTCTGCTCCTCAACAGATACTCATCAGCCACCATCGCTGAACAAAGGGAGCAGCTTGCAGGTGATGAAGGATCATTATCCTTTTCTGCAGGTAAACAGGGACCCTTCTTTTATTGAGGGAACAGAGCTGTTCCTTGCCTCCTCCCTGGTGTTCAGCCTGGCTCTAGCTTTCTTTTGACAAGAAACCACAGAGTGTGATGTTCGTTTTTTGAAGATCACTGCTGCTCCAGCGTCTCTTGTCAGAATCACAATGCTCCCAGCAGAGCACATCCACAAAAACATCTTCCTGCACATCAGTGCCTTCAGTAAAGAAACCCCAGCAGCTCTGGAAGTGCTGATGAGCAGCTTCAGACTAACACAAGAGACTTTGCATGGACGTGATTAACATAACGAGCAGACAAGAGTTTTCTTCTACAGACCTGGCCAGGGGAGCTTTAATCTCCAAGAGAGAAATGGGACAAGGTAGGTGTGGGCAGTAACATCTGAAGCTGCTAAAAGCTTCCCTGGATCTCACAGCTGCCAGTGCCCCAGCTTCCAGGTGTGCTACCCCACAAAATACACCACCTCCACACAAACCCATCTATTCTTTCTGAAGTTCTCAGCTCGGATGACCTGGTTCAGGAGAGGGATGAGATCTGCTTTTTGCTGACTGCACTCCTGGAATGTGACTAATACCAACATACAAGGCTTGACTCAAGCTCCAGCCCAGTGTAACAGCTATGGCTGATTGCTCCAACTGTGCAATAATTTACTATCGTTGTCACATTCTGATCACTTTTAATCAATTTTACTGTGTTACACCAGAGCCAACACTCACCACCTCTCAGCTCTGCGGCAGACGGCTCGGGAGAAATGGAGAGCAGCACTGCTTCTACCTCCTGACTGAAACAACAACGAAACAGCACATCAGTGTCTGCTAACAACACACAAAGCCATCCACCTCACTGTGGAACTGCAGCAAAGCTCACACAGCTCACACCCCCGCAGCTGAGCCCTGTGTTCTGCTCAGGCCACTGGGAAGAGGGATGTGAACTCCAGTAGGATGTGGAAATTTAACTCAACCTGGTCCTTCTCTCTGCTTTTCTTTTGGTATTTGTTCATGCAAATACTGGCCTCACAACCTGTTTTCCCATGGCAAGAGGTAAAGCAGATTTACAATAACACACAGAATGGCCTTGATTGGAAGAGACCTTGAAGATCGTGGAGTCCAACCATGAACCCAACACTGACCAGTCCCAGACTAACCCATGTCCCTCAGCACTGTGTCTACAAGACTCTTCAATCCCTCCAGGGATGGGGACTCCACCACTGCCCTGGGCAACCCCTTCCAATGCCTGAGAACCCTTTCAGCAAAGAAATTCTTCCTCACATCCAATCTCAACTGCCCTGGCCACAACTGGAGCCCATTTCCTCTCAGTGAAGAAATATGCAATCTAAACCACACCTGGTGCAACTGGAGCCCATTTCCTCTCATCCTGTCCCTTGGTCCTTGGTTGAACAGACCCACCCCCACCTCTCTCCACCCTCTTTTCAGGGACTTGGACAGAGCCAGAAGGTCTCCCCTCAGCCTCCTTTTCTCCAGTCAGGGAGAGGCACAAGCTGTACCTACGGGCAAGATGAAAGTTCTGAGTGGAGGAAGCTGCTCTGAGTAACTGTCAATCCACTGCTCCAGCTCCAGGACTGGCTTCTCACTAAAAGATGTTCGTTCTACAGAGGGGAAAAGAAGAATCAACTAAAAGAAATGCAGAAATGAGTCAGTCTACAGACAGAGCTCTACTTTCATGTTTCTTGAGTCAGCAAGTCCAAGGAAAGCACCCCAAAAAATCCTCCTGCTAGAGCAGGGCTGGCTCCCCCCTCAGCAGCCGTGGCTGGTGTCAGTGCAGTGCCCCAGGTCAGCTTGTATCTCGAGTCACACAGGGAGCAGCTTGTGGGACTCCGTGTGACTCCATTCAGCACCCAGACACGGCCCTCGGGTGACAGCCTCCCCAGCACCAACCCAGGGGGACAGCTGGGATTCAAGAACCCATATCCCAGGAAAAGGTACCAGGACTTACTCAGGTGAGCCTCCCTGGCTGAGGAGAGGGGCGTGGCGATGTTGGAGCCCACATCCTGCAGCATGCACTGGACCTAGATGTGGCAATCAGGACAAAAAAAAAGCAGCTCTTTCATTAACCAGCCTTTGATGCTCCGGTACAACTGCAGCAAAAGCTCTGGGAGGCGACAGCTGGTTGTGCTGATTAAAGCAGCTCCTTCCCTCGCTGTTCATCATCCCCCAGCCTGCTGGCAGGGGGGAGCAGGTAAGTGCTCCCTAATTGCTTTATGAGAAGCCAGATTAGCGCGGGTACTTGTTTTCACTGGCACATTAAACCACCCTGGCTGACTCTGCAGAAAGCAGACTGGGGAATGTTCACATAATCCCTTTGCTGGTCGGACACAGAAGCAGTACCCTCTGGAAGAAAGGCAGTGACAAACAGCTGCAGGTGTCACATCTGCTTCCAAGAGGGGCAGCTCTCCACAGCCTGGGATACTTGGGAGACAGCCTGGTAAAGCTTTTTAACATCTCTGATCAGCTCCTTCTGAAATCTTGTGCACAGTGACGTTAATTAGCAAAACCCCCACCCGTTAGCTGTCTCCCACCATCACACCCACATGGTTCCTTTGCCCCAAATCTGAGGATATGTGACAACAAGACTTGTGTCCATGACCGTGTACAGCAACAGGTCTGAATAAATCTAGAGATGTCTGTCTGCTCATAACTAATCACTTGATCTGCCAGTTTCCTTCTTGATTAAAGACATTTATTTCTTAGAAAGTAATTGAGGGTCTGAGTCTTAAGTATTTATTTGTTTTTAATACTAAATTTATGAAATTCCTGTGTGGCAACAGGAGCACTGTGTCTAAAGTTAAAGGGTTTAAGAATATGTTTCAATAGCACAGGTGAAGTGACTGCACTGGGTGAGGCTCATCATTAATACTCACTTTGTGAAGTTGTTCAACAAATGCATGGCCCTTTTCACTGCTGAATTCACCAGCAAGCCTAGGTTAAAAAAAAAACCCAAACAACAAACAAACCAGAGTTAGCTGGAAATGAGAAAGCTACCACGATTGTACAGGTGTGTTTTGCCATATGAAAGACACGGAATTCGGACACTCCTGGCTCTTTGTCAGTGCAAAAATTACCATGATTGTGCACGTGTGTTTTTCTAGATGAAAAATAATATATTTCCTAGATGAAAACCACAGAATTTGGATGTTCCTGGCTGTTTGTCAGTGGACCCTTCCAGAGAAGGTTGCTTCACATCACATCCCCTCCCCTCTGGCGGGCAGTGGGCCATGGGAGCTGGGCTTAAAGGAAGGGGACACCCCAAGGACCCCCATAGAAGTGTGGGTTCAGCCTGTCACGGGCTGGAGCACCCCAGGCTGGCGGTGGGGTCCCCA
>NW_010293556.1:0-283 GCF_000700745.2 Antrostomus carolinensis
AACACTTTTTGAAGCTTAAATTTAACACAAGGTATTTCACTTTAATTTTTATGTTCTGTTTATTTGTTGCTTCACGTTTTAAAATTATTCTCAACACTTCCATCATACTGGAGCCTATAGCATTAAAAAGGATATTTCTTGTGTTTGGCACTGAGCCCAGGGCCCCAAAAACCTCCCTCCCCATTGAGTGTCCATGCCACCTCTAACTCTTGGCACAGAGTGAGTCACCCTGAGAGGTGTTGGCCAGTCTTGCCTGATGGAGGAAAGCAGGGTACAAAGCTTC
>NW_010293556.1:640-875 GCF_000700745.2 Antrostomus carolinensis
GCTCTCCTGGCAGTGGGATGTCACAGGGACACAGCCACCACTGTCCCCTTTCACTGTGACATCACCTGGGCACAGTCACCTCTGATTTCCTGCTACTGTTACATCATGGAGACACAGCCACTGCTGCTCTCATACCATTTTGACATCTGCAAGAGACAGAAAAGTGAGTGCTTTGTCTCAAACATTCTGTTGGAAAAAAACCTGATTGTCTCAACAGGTGAGGAGCCTTGGTAAT
>NW_010293557.1:0-264 GCF_000700745.2 Antrostomus carolinensis
TAACTCAGTCCATCGCTTAACAACCTTTGTGTAGGGTGTCTTCTGGGATGATTTGTTTTCCCAGTTTGTATTTTCAGTACTTTTTCTTGCGGTTGGAGGATATATCAAAAGTACCCAATAAATAACACTGCAGGAAAAACCAACGTGTGCCCTGGAGCTGGGAGCAACCACCTGGCCACGAGCAGGAAAGGCAGAACCAGAAATGATCACCTCAAGGGAGGTGATTCTGCCCCTCTACTCCGCTCTCGTAAGGCCCCACCTGGA
>NW_010293557.1:674-1316 GCF_000700745.2 Antrostomus carolinensis
CTAGTGGAAGGTGTCCCTGCTGCTGGCAGGGGGGTTGGGACTGGATGAGCTTTAAGGTCCCTTCCAACCCAAACCACTCTGGGATTCTATGGTTAGATTATAACATTAAAAAACTACAGTGATCACTTCTTTTGTACTTTCTGGCCATAGCTCTGGAGAGTCTGTGTCAGGATGTGATGTTCCTGCTGGGAGCATCACCCAGCAGCTTTGGTCCTGGTGCTCGGTGCTGTACATCAGGAGGTGCAACACAGCGTTTCACTGCTCCAGGGCTCCCCTGTGCTACACAAACTGGCCCCAAATCTCCACCTTTTGCTTTGGAAGGCTTTGAATTTTATTACAAGGAGCATAAAAATATCATTGTTTTTAAAAGAGAAGGGGAAGGTGTAAGAAGGAGGGAAAGGACCTTGAAAATGTGGTCAGAATGGAAAGAGAAGCTCTTCCTGAAGTTCTGTTTATTTCCTCCTGCTTTCTGTCCTCAAACATCCTATTTGCTCTGTTCAGCCCTGATGCTGCAGCTTTGCTCCCCGATGATGTGTTGATTCATAATAAACAGTTACCAAAATATCTTCTTGCTGCAAAAGCAGAACAACAAACAATCTCAGTTTATTTATGTATTTAACACCCCCCCCCCCCACCCCCCTC
>NW_010293557.1:1364-26860 GCF_000700745.2 Antrostomus carolinensis
CTCTGGATAGCAAGTGTGAAACTGCTGCTTAGAAGATGAATTGAGTTTAATTAGGACATGGGGGTTTTTTTTCTTGTCTCTGAAGATAATTACAGCATTATTGTCTGGGAAAGAGGTCTGCTTGATGGGAGAATTCACCCCTCTGGAAAGGACCAGGCCAGGGACTGCTGAAGTTTCCTTTAAGGGCCATGACTCAGCTCTCCTCTCTTCTCTACAAGACTCTGTCAGGGTCTGGTGGCTCAGGATGGCAGCGAGATCTGAGAGTCACCTGCTGTAGTGACTCACACAAGGCTCTGCCCCGTTCCCAACCACTTCAAATTTACTGTATGGGGCAGGGAGAGGGTGGGAAAGAGGAGAGAGAGGCTGTGGTCGAGGGTGGCACTCAACAGGGATGTTATCCTAAGCGGTGTCCATGTCCTGATGAAATACCTTAAATCCTACAGGGGCTTCCAGCCATGGCAGGACCAGAATCAGAGCCAGAGAGGGAGCTGGAGCTGGAGCCTATCTCTGGCCCATGGCCTGCAGGAGGAGATCTCAGACCTTCACAGCGTGTGAGCCAAGCTCATCTGGACATCAGGTTGGCTTAGGCTAGTCATGAGCTGGGGTGTAGGCAAAGAAATTTGGGCCACTGGGAACTTGGGGGGCAAGGGCAAGTTTGAAGTTGAGCTAAGACAGCTTAGTCGTAAGAGTTAGTGGAAGGGCCAGGAGCAGACCCAAGATCTCCAGAGATGCAGACCAGAGCTCTGTCCACTCCTGGCATAGTATTTCCCATGTGAAGGGAAACTCCCCTGAGATGAGGCACCTTTATACCAGCCTCACTTCACCGTGCATTCCAGACTGTCCCAGTATAAGTCTAACCAGTATAAACCTCCTGCTAAACCCTTGCACCTACTGAAATGGTTTAGTGGACACAGTGGTGTTGGGTTGACAGTTGGACTCTATTATCTTAGAGGCCTTTGCTAACCTTAATGATTTTATGATCTGTGTTTCTACTGCAATCTGGTTTCCCTTTCTGCCATGGCTTCCCTCCCAGAGGTCTAGTTTTATTTAACATCTCTAATTTAATGATGTGTCAGGGGGGAGGAAACCAGCCTGCTAACGAAATTTGCAGAGAGCTAACAAACCAGCCAGGTCTGCAAGATTGAAAAGACAACCCAGGAGAGGGAGGTCAGTGGGACAGAAGGTGGGCTTTGGCCTGGGAAATTGCAGGTTGATGATCCCAGGGCAGAAGGGGTCTGTGGGGAGCGGTAAGATGGAAATCATGATGGTAAAGACAGGTCTGGGAAGGTTGGAGTTCACCCAGAGCTTCACACCTTGTGTGGGGTGAGCTCTTCCTGCAGCGCGGGGGCAACCGAGGTAACAGTGTTCACTGGAGCAGAGAGGGGAGGAGAGAAACCGACGCACCATCATCTTCCTGCCTCCCTCAGCCAGCACACAGCCTGCAAACACGCATCTTGACAGGGTTTTTATGCCCTGACTTACCCCTCTGGGATTGCTCCAGCAACTCTGCCTCTGTGGAGAGTTTCAGCAGTGTGAAGGAGCCCCCGGGCCACAGCGATGCTGACTTGGGACACGAGCCAGGTTCTCTCCTTGGTGCTGTGTCCTCATGTCCACTCCCAGTGGCACGCAGGTGCACCACGAGGATCCACATCTCTGCAGATCCTCAGCACATCCCTCAGGTGTGGTTGGCACCATCTGGCTGGAGGGATCTGCTCCTCACCTGAAAATGGCTGCGTGCTTTTTCCAATATGAAGAAGAGCTGCCAGGAGACCTGTGGCAGGATTGGGGGTTGGAACTGGATGATCTTTAAGGTCCCTTCCAACACAAACCAATTTATGGTTCTATGATCCCCAAGGGACACTGCTAGCCAAGCTTGGCTGGACCCCACTTTGCTCTCTCTCGCTTTCCTCCACATAACAGGACTTATTTATGATGCTAAGATAATTCCTGGGGGTTTAGGAGCTCATTTCATTTGATCTGGCTTGTTAATTCCCAAGTCAATCGCTGATTAGAGGCCACATGTCAGATCTGGAAACTTGCTCACAGGTTTCTTGGCAGGACCTGTCACGTAACCAACATGGTTACGCCGAGGGAGCCAGGCTGCCGTCAGCTGTGCAGGAGAGAGCAGGCGAGGAGGCAAGTAGCAGGAGCAGTTGAGGGTCCTCAAGCCCTGCAGTGGTCATCAACACTCTGCTGACCCTCCCAAGGCTCCCCCAGAGACAAATTCAATGGGTAGAGCTAAGGAGACCCTCACCCCTCACCCCTCATTAGGACCAGTATCGCCTGGGACAGTCAGGGTCACTAACCAGCAGAGCCTCACCATGGTCAGCAGGTAGCAGATAAAACAAGACCCAAATCCATTATTTCTGAACAATCTTAAACTCCTTCAGTTACAAAGAAAGGAAAAGCTGGAAGCAAAAAGCATTTTTTAATTTTCACAAGTCTCAAAATGTTTTGATATTTGCTAAAAGGAAACTTTCTCCGACTGAAAACACAACAAACTCTCCAACAATCCAGCAAAACATGTTTGCAGAGTGTTTCAGCGCTACCTCACTTGTGTTTTGCTCCAAAAAGCAGCTTTTGCTCTGAAAAAACTTCACTTATCTCCAGCCTCACCCAGTTTCAGCATCGTGCTGAGGTCTCACCTCCCTTTCTCTGTAAACTATTATCCTCACACCCTCCACATCACAGCAACTTGCACTTTGTGTTCCAGCACTTGGGTACGGAAAACAGCGAGGGACATTATTCCATCTGGATTCTCTTGTTATTCCTTGAACAGATCGAAGCTGTGGCCAAAAGAAGACATTACAAGGCTCTTCCCATTTTGCAAGGAGCCTAGCAATTGCCCAATAAATCTCCATCTGCAGAAGTATTAGTCACCAGTGCCAAGGAAAGAAGCGAGGGTTGGAATGGCTGCGACTCTCCCATTTTGCCTCTCTGAGCGCAGGAACAATCCAAACCGAGCCACAAAAACCCTCAGCTCAGCAGAGTGATAAAGGAACCAGCCTCACAGAGTCTTCCCACCTCCTACCAAGGGCCCTGCTGTTTCCTTTTCAGCTCAGTCATTTCTCCATGAGAAAATACCCTGGGAAAGTGAGTCTTCAGTGTGGGGGGAACTTTTGTTCATGATGTCCTAACCCAGAGTTATCACAAGCTTTTCCTTCCAGATGGGAAAACAGAATCTTCCCAAGAGGTCGGAGGAAAGCCCGTGGGAGCTGCTTCTCTCCCCTGCCCCATCCAGTAACACAGCCTCTAAAAGGCAAATTAATACCCTCACATGTAATATTGGCTAAAAATACCTTGAGTATGAGCTGGGCATCCACTGGCACAGCCCTGAAAGAAAAGATAGAGCAAAATCCAGTGGCTAAAAATTGAAGCAGGTCCAATTTTAGCTACAGTGTGTACTGAAAAAAACCCAGAAATCCGGGGAGGGGAGGCAGTCTGGGGATAAATGCTTTTAAACAAAGATTGGGTACATTTTTAACGTGCACTTTAAGCTTCAACAGAGTTACAAAAAAGGAGAAACTACTGAGTAAAGTTCTCTAGCTTGTTCCATGTGGCACGAGGTGGGTTTAGAGCCTTCCATGAACCAAAAACCCCAACTCCTTGTTCATTGCTAAAAATGCACTTATTTTATAGCAGCACAGAAATTTGTGAGCAAAATCCTCACAAGTGCCTCAAAAGGGAACCGGCCAACCCCAGCTGATGGCAGCTCTCTTTGGTTTGGGTTGGAAGGGACCTTAAAGATCATCTAGTAAAACCCTTTGCAAAGGGTGCCGCTGGGATCCTCCTGATGTGAAGCAAGGGGGATGAGTGCAAGGGAAGGGAGGGAAATAACGACCATGCAGGGGGCAGGGATGGGTCCTGAGGATTTTTGTGTCAGGCTTGGACCACACGTTTGCATTTTCCAACAAGCAAAAATGTGTGTGCCAAGGAGGCTCCAAAAGGAAACACACAGGAGACAAATTTCACTTTGCAAAGGTTGATGCAACATCACATTGTAGGAGTCTCTTAATCCAGCGCTTAATCCCAGTTCCAGGAGCACAACCTTTTACAACAGGCTGTCAGGAAATGGAGCTGCCTGCTAAGGTGAGAGCCTGGAGCCAAATAAACCAAACCCCTTGGAACTCGGCTGCGTGACGAGGACCGCAGCACTGCAGGGCGTAAATCCTGCAGGGAGGAGAGGAGCAAAACCTGTCAGCTTCCTAGCTGATGTGAGGGCGACGGACTGGAAACCACGCCAGCACCCATCCCTTCCTAAACAAAGCCTGCTGCTCCCGCCTCAGAAAGGAAACACTTCCTAAGGAGGTGGCGTGGGAACTCTGCCCCACAGCCTGACCCCCTTGTTTTCAGGTGAGAGCCCTGGAGCAGCTCCACAGCGCGCGTCCCATCAATCCTCCAGCACTGCAGGGAGATTTTTGGATGGACAGGCGCCCAGGCTCGGAGTGACCTTGCTTCAGGGAATTAAGCCAGAGAAATGAGTGTGAAGTCAAGTACTTTCCATCCACAGCAGCTCTGCAGAGCTCTCGGGGAGCTAAAGGTTCAGTCTTATTTAATTATGGGAAAGCAAGAGATAAGGGAAAGACTTGCTCATTGGTAGGGGACATCCACAGAACCAGGCATCCAGTCTGCTGATGTCTGTTCTGACTCTTAACCTGTGCTGCTTTTCACTGTTCCTGTACCTAAAATAAAAGGAAACTGAAAAAAAAATTCCCCTTGAAGGTGCAGAGAGCCCAAGTGTCTCTCCTGGGTACCCGCACCCGGCAGGAAGGCAAGAGCTGGGGTTGCTGCTTGTCTCCACCTTCCCTGGAGCCAGGACACGGGAAGCAGAGTGAGCACTTTCTGGTCTAGCTCCCACACTGAGGAGGATGCCAGCCAACCTCCTCTGCTCCCACGTCTGCTCCACAATTACAATTCCCTTGTTTCTTTTCAAATCCAGTATGTTTTCTTACTGCTGGAGTTATTTTTATTGTTGAAAATAAATCAAAACGCTTTCCTAGTTCATCACATGGGAGTAAAAACCAGGGCCATGGCGTGGTGTTTGTTTGTGAAGGTAAACAGGAGTGAATAAAGAAGATTAAGAATGTAATGATACCTCGGTGGCGCTGCGATGGGGATATTTGGAATCATTTAACAGACAAGAGGTTCAGTCACGATGGGATATTTAATAGGATTCAAAATATACAGACAATCAAGCAGCGCAAAGGGCTTCCAGTGCCCATCAGCTTCACCTCCCAGAGATGCAGACCAAAGTCTGGGCCAGGATCAATAGATGTTCGTTAGGGGACTCATACCATGTGTTTTAAGGAATTATCTTAGAGCAGAGCTTCCCCCCAGGCCAGCAGAGCCGCACACTCTGTGCTTCCACAGTGACATTTTCCCCGGGCTCTCCCACGGGTCACAACTCCAATTACACATCCATGTCCCGCTCAGGTCTGTGTTTGTGAGAAGACAGTGAGGGTGCTGCAGTTTGGGGCATGTCCTGGTTCATCAGGGCAGACACCAACCCCAGCACTCACTGCCCAGGTGCTTCTCCTGCCCATTCAGGTTCCTGGCATGGATGGAGGAAGCTACGGCAGCAGCGCAGTGCGGGGACATCCAGTTCTGCTCCAAAGCTGTACGGTCAGTTCGTGGAAACTCCGGATGGGCGAGACAGGGTTTCTCCAAGATTCACCGTCTGCTGCTTGACCTTGGCGTAACTTGAGAGCTCTCGGTGCTTCGGCCGCGGAACCCCGAAGCTGTAACTTCCTCGAGGAAGCTGCCAAGCAAAGTGAAGGTCAGCAGAGACACAGGCCAACTTTTCACGCATATAAACAGAAAATAACCACATGGCCTGTTGGTTCTGAACGAAACCAACAAGTGCTCTACAACCTCAGATCTACATAAACATCTGTCTTCTCCCCTGGTGTCACCAGGATGGGGGGACAGAGTCACACCTTCACATGTGGTGATGGTGGCAAAAAGGAGAGGACTTGTCCACAACAGCACGTGATCCAACAACAAAACCCACCCGGAACAGGGATCCCAGTCCCAGTGGTGATGCTGCTGCTGCTGCTGCTTCCCCTCATGTCAAACCCAACAGCTTCCTCCCCAAGGAGGCAGCAGCGAGGAAGTGTCAGGGACTGAGGGTCCCTGAAGGAGCAGGTGACAAAGGGACACTTGGCTCCTCCAGTGTAAAAGCAACATCCCAAGAGCTGGCATCGGGGGTAACCGTTTCCCTCTGCTGTCGAGGGACAGGGAAGGGTGGATGGATCATCCTCTGACTGACCGACTCCTCCAGCTTGCAAGGGAAAATTGGGGGCACTACCTCAGGCTGGGACAGCTTCAGTCAGGAGACAGTAATCCAAGAGGAAATAAGTGCACAGCAGCCTTGGAGAATGCTCCCATTTTCCAGCGACACATCCTCCCACCAGCCAGGATGAATTCAAGGAGGGAGAACAAAGTGCCAAGCTACGGGACTGCAATGACCTGATCTGGGGACCAAAATCTGGGGCACCCAGCATGGATCACCAGGTTCAACATCTTCACTTAACGTGGCCATTCATCCTTCAATGTTCCATCCTGTCTGGGAGGTCTCTTGTCCCCGTCCCATGAACAGTAAGGATTCCAAATGAGGGCAGATGCTCCTCACGGGCTCAGCTCAGGATTGGGACTGCACTGGCAGCCCCACTCGCCTTTTGATAACAAAGCCAGGAAGATGAGTGTCCAGGCTTGTTTTTCTGCTCACTCTCAGTCTTCCTGTGTGGATGATAAGGCAGGAAAAGGCAGGGTGGAAACCTCCTGCTGAGGCATCCTTGACATTTCACAGCCAGGGCTTTCTGGAAAGCAGCCCCTTAAGCAGCCTGGGTCACCACTTGTGCCTCAGGTCCCAGCTCCTCAGCCTCCTCCCTGGGCTCACACCCAGCTCCTCAGCCTCCTCCCTGGCCTCATATCCACAGCAAAATAAATTAAAAAATAAAATCTCATGCAAATACCAAAAAGACCCTCCCTCTGATTTCCAGACTGCTTAGACCACATTCGGATCTAAATAACGAGCCACATGGAAACCTCTGGGCAGGAACCATTCATTCAGTCAGATCTCAATAAAGTTTTAACCCAGTAAAATGCTTAAGCACACAGTCAGCTTCATCCCAGTCTCTCCTCTGTATGATTTTCCAAGGAAACCTAAGGGAGTTTGGAGCCTAGACCCCAAGAACCTGGTTACTTTGAGACTTAAACACAAGTTTGCCCTATAAAGCCAAGCGAACGGCTCAACCACACGCCACCGCAACGGTTCCAAACAAAACCCCAAAGACAACACATTCAGAGACACGTTGGAATAGGTGAGGAAAAAATTGTCAGGTGGAGATCAGCTGCCAGGGGCTGGCGTTGGCCAACTGCAGAGGGAAGAAGAGAAAAATAGGTCATGCAGCAGTTAACAAAAATGTCTGGGAGTCCAGAGGGCTGGGCTCTGTGTCTCGCTCTGGTTCAGATCCTGAGATCCTGAGATCCTGAGATCAGAATCTGCAGGACCGTTCAGTCCTAGCCCGGATCTGTTTCCACTGAAGCCCCATTACATCTTTAGAAGCAGAGTTGGGGTCTTTAGGCTCAGAGTAAGAGTTTGATAGTTTGGAAAGTCCCGCTCTGGAATGCTTGTGGTGCATCTTAAAAGCCTCGTATGGACGTGGCTGAAGTCACGATCACTGTAGAAGCAACAATATTTGTCAGCAAAGAAGTTCTGCTGCCTGCAGGACTGGGGCTGCACGGCGCTGGGTGAGGTGGCGAGAGATTTCTACCTTGATGATGAGTCTGCAAAATGAATTTCACCCATTCTGTCAACAGGCAGTCTTCAAAAACCAATTTTATCCCCAAAACACTCCATGGCGTTTCCATTTCCAGGCTTATACCTGCCCTGAGCACAGATTTATTTCTTATCTGGGTGGATGGGTGAGAAGCAGGTGTCGGTACAGAGCGGTGTGTGTCGGAGCTGCACCAAGGTCAGCTGCATCACACCGCAGCGGCGTTTAATCCAGCAAAGCGTTCAGAGCTAAACCTTGGAAACACCAGTGTTTAAATAGGTCTAAAAGTGGGTTAAGGTTTGAGACTAGTTCAAGAGGAGGGGGGAGAAAAAAAAAAGACCTTAGAAAAAATAATGCTTTACAGCTCCTTTGCATTGTTTTTGTTTGATTACAGGTTTTTACACGCTCCTTCGCGCGGTTCCTCACACCTGCCGGGCTGTGCTGGTTGAGAGGCAGCCCAAGACTTTGTAAAACCACAGCAACGCTCCCACGTAAGATCTAATGAGGATACGTTACCAGGAGGATGGTTACTCTGGCAATGTGAGACAGTGCTACCAGTTTCTAGGTTGACTCATTCCTTCAATATGCTGATCAAGTTATTTGAACATTAAGAAATTAAACAAAAAATTTGAACAAAAAGAAATTAAAATCAGGGTTTACCACAAACCCTACAAAAAATGTGCTTCCCCTAAAACAGGTCTAAAATAGGTGTCTACCTGCCCAGGTTGTGAATCATAAGGATTAAAAAATAATTAATAATAATAAAAAAATAAAAATATAAAATCTCATGCAAATGCCTGCACCAATTTCCAGATCTCAACACCGCACTGTTTAGAAATGTGCATTCTGGGAGGGCAGCAGCCTGATTGATTGAGGTGGCCAGGAGCAGTGCTTGTGCCATGGTCATTCAGCTCTGTGATTACAGCTGGAGAGCCGTCCCTCCTCCGGTTTTATTTTTAGGCATTAGAGTCAGGCAGACTTGAGTTCTGAACAGAGAATGACTTGCTCTTATTTTTAAAGGGAACTCCTGTTTATTTGCTGTCTGGAGAGAAAGTTTGTGGAGAGGGAGATGTAGTGAGACATCATCACTTTATACTTCAGCAAGGTCTTAAAAATGGGCAGCATGACCATCTCTGAGCATCTCCTGCACTGAAGGTCTCCCCAAACTGATGGAAGAGCCAAACTCCCACCCACAGCCGAGGGCTGAGCTGAAGCACGGGATAAACTCACTGTGCTTTGGCTTTTGTTATCTCCCAGGACGCCGAGGATCCGGCGTGAAACGGAGGGAGCATCAAGCGCCGTGGTCACGGCTGCTCCAGCTCTGGCTGGGAAAAGCCTCTGAGCAGAGAGTGGATATCAAACCACAAACAGAATCTGAACTGATCTCTGCACTCCACTCCAAACCCTCCCTCTGTACCAAGCAGGAGCCACGGCTGGTCCAAACACTCCAGCGGTATCCGGTGAGCAGGCTCTGCCGGCGCCGCGTTTGGCACAACCAGGCTGTTACCATATCTGGGTAAGTGGGTCAGGGGAGATCTCCCCTTGGATTAGTCACAGCAGGTTTGTGCTCAACCTGCACTCTGGATGAGTCAGCCCCACGCGCCAGATGTTCCTCCTGGTCTTGGTCTTCCATTTTTAGCCGATTATTGATCATTTTTTAACCCTTTCTCCCTCAAACCCAGCAGAATTTCTTTGAAATTCACTTGCCTGTGCAGGAAAAGAACAGAGCTGGTAGCCCGTGGGTAAAACTGCTTGCCAACAGTGAGGAATCAGCATCCTTGCTTGGAATTTTCTTTAGGAAGCAGGAGAAGCCAGAGCCACTTCTTTCCAGCTCTCAGCCCGGGGAAGGGCAGCAGTCAGGAGGCACTGCCAGCCACGTCAGGGTCTCTGACTTCTTCAGTTCAAAGTCCAGTAACTACACTGTTGGCTTTTCTCTCCCTGTCCTAACGCCACAGCAAAGCCACTGACTTTAAGAGCTCTTTGAGTCCACAACCCTCCACAAATGTCAATGTAAAGAGTGGAGAGCAACTGAAAACCCACCGATTGAATTTCAGCAGGGTTTCGCCCAAATTTATCTGGTTCCTGCAGCTAATTACAGATGTTGCCATGCTCAGTGTTAAGGAACCAAGTCAAGAGAGACCTCTCGCTGTCACCATAAATATTATTTAAATATGTATTACGTATGTATTTATTTTAAAGAACCTGTGATTAATAATCCCCAGCCTTCCATTACAGCTCATTACACAACCATCGAATGTTGTGAGTTGGACCCCCAAGGATGATGGATCCCACTCCTGTCCCTGCACAGGACAATCCCAACATTCACACCATGTCCCTGAGGGCCTTGGCCAAATGCTGCTGGAATCTTGTCAGGCTTGGTGCCATCAGCACCTCCCTGGGGAGCCTGTGCCAGTGCTCCACCACCCTCTGCCTCAAGAACCTTTTCCTCATGGCCAACCTCACCCTCCCCTGCCACATCTTCCTGCCATGTCCTCTGCTCCTGGCATTCGTTGGTGGCCAGAGAGAAGAGATCAGCGCCTGCCCCTCCTCTGCCCCTTGGGAGGAAGTTCTAGACCACGATGTTGCAGGAAAAAAAAACAGAGAGGAGCTTGTGGTGGTTTCAGCAAAACCAGGACAGAGCTCTACACTCAGGTCTTCATCACCAAGAGGTTTGGCCCATGGCTGGATGCAATGGTGTAGCTGCAGACCGAGTCCCCAGCGTGAGTTTGCTGTAGAATCACAGAATCCCAGAGTGGTTTGGGGTTGGAAGGGACCTTAAAGCTCATCCAGTTCCAACCCCCCTGCCATCAGCAGGGACACCTTCCACTGGAACTGCCTTCAGCGGGCAGATGTGGGCAGATGTGACATTTCAATTCCCACACGCTGGGCACAGCTCTGCAGCGAGCTGTTGCCTCAGCTCATCATGCAGGAAAACACATCCGGGAAAGCTTTTGTACCTTTTTGACAATCAAAGTCATAATAGGAGTATTTTTAGTAGAATTGCCCAAACTGCAAAAGTAACAGAGGCAGCCAATCTGCTTGGATTAGAAAAACACTCCAAATTCCTTGACAACAACAGATTTTTTTCTCTACCCTGCTGGCATTTCTCAAAGGATCTCCAGTCTCTAGACCCTCCTAGACTCACCAACACGAGGGCTGCCTGTTAATGGGAACGGGGGGAAAAAGGAAGAATCAAGTAAATGGAGACGGGACAGATTTAAAGCCTCACGTGCAGCTAAACTGACTCGTTCTGATCTGTGATTTCTGCATTTCTCTGGCTTTCATCCCTTCACTTTTCAGCACCTTCGCTGCTTTAACGTGTTTTTTTCTCACGACTCTTGGTTGCAGCCAGGACCAGATTCCCAACCCTATCACTGACTGACCTGCCCCAGGTTAATGTCAGGAAAGAGGCCAAGGAATAGGTGTGGAACGTGGATTTATGTGTAAGAGGCAGAGGAGGGAAGACAAAACCCAACATTTTTCTCATACCTTGTAAAACCACCAGGATTTTTTCAAACAGGGGAATAAACTCCAACAGCAGAGCCTGTCAGCTTTGGTAGCCTGATTTATTTCTAAGGAATCTCTTAGCCTACATGTCTCATTTTATAGTCTGAGCATTTATTAGACACCTGCCCCTTTTTTTCCATCTATAAATCCATAAAGATCAACAGGAACAGATTCGCCCTGACATGTCTGTAAGGTAACTTGAACCAGGTACCAGTCGTACCCACTCTGAGACCCTCCTTGCAAAGGACCGTCGTATTTTTCATCCCTACACTGAGTGTTTTTCACCCCCACACTTGAAACCATCTACTTAGGGAATATTCCAGTATATCCAGTATATTCACTGGACAACGCAGATGGTCTCTTAACCAGATAAGCTTCCCACAAATACACAGCTCTAACAACATAACCAGCTCCACGGGCTGGTTTGTCTCCCGCTCTGTATAAAAGCAGGATGGATATCCCCTAAGCCATCCCCCCCTCACCCTATAAACACAGATGTTGATCACAATTTAAGTTGGACTGGTAAGAACAATGAGAGCAGAGGATTAGTGAGCTGATATGGGCCGCTCAGCGCATTAATATAACAATCTCCTTGTTTATTGTGTCATAGCGAGTCTAATCCGGCAGAAATAAGCAACAGTTCATTAAAGGAAGGCCAGTGGATTACTGGAAGAGTTAGGACACAATAAAACCTCGGTTTCCTCACACTAGACACCTCGGTGTATTTGCTGAAAGCTCTGTGATCCTCGTGCACTTTGCTGGAATTGCAGGTAACACACAGTGTGTTGGAAAATTCTTTATTTCTCAGGTGTCCTGAGCTGCTCATCGCGCTCCGCTTGCTCTCTGTGTGCAGGGCTGAGCAGGCCAGTCTTCCCTTGACAAGGGCTTGAGATTACTGACTCAAAAATTCTCATTTTTTAATTATTTCTCATCATTCAGGAAATCTTATTCAAGCCATTAAGGAAAAGCAAATCATTTGGGGCAGGGCTATTATTCAAATGGGACCCTTGACAATGTGGAGTTCCCAGACAGGACCTTGCAGTAATCAGCCCTTAAAAAGCAACAGTGGTTTGGGTTTGTTTTTTTTTTTTAATATTTTTTCTTCTTTTTTTCACTTAATTCTTTGAAATGCAAATTTTGATACAGTATCCTAGTTTTTCTGTAAATAATTCAGAGACTGCGCCAAAAGGCGGTGACGGTAGAAGCCCTAACTCGCTAATGTCACTCATTACAGCACAGATCTAAGACGTGGAGCCTCACGACGTAGCTGCAAATCTCAAACTTCATGAAGTGAGAGACAGTCCCTGCTCAGAGACCTTCTGGTGCATGTAGACAAAGGAGAAATCACCCAACGTCACCCAACAGGTCAACAGTGGAGTTGGGATGGGAACCTAAAGCTCAAACCATCTTCTCACACCCCTCCTGCTCCCCACGCTACCGCTTTCCTTCGACCCAAAGCTCTGCTGGGGAGTTTTCTCTGTTCTCCCCCAGCCCAGTGACAGTTTTCGCTGAATCCAATACACTGATACACTTTCAGGGCAGGTCTCAACCTCTAATATGGTGTGAAAAACTGCACCATCCCAAAGATCTTATCACTTCCTTTGGTTTTTGGTGTTTAGTGTGGTGCAATGACAGCACCATAGAATCATAGACTGGTTTGGGTTGGAAGGGACCTTAAAGCTCATCCAGTTCCAACCCCCCTGCCAGCAGCAGGGACACCTTCCACTAGACCAGGTTGCTCAAAGCCTCATCCAGCCTGGCTGAGAACACTTCCAGGGAGGAGCAGCCACAGCTTCTCTGGCCAACCTGTTCCAGTGTCTGACCACCCTCACAGTGAAGAACTTCTTCCTAATATCTCATCTAAACCTCCCCTCTTTCAGCTTAAACCCATTTCCCCTTGTTTTGTCATTAACTGCCCTTATGAAAAGTCCCTCCCCAGCCTTCCTGGAGCCCCTTCAGGTACTGGGAGGCCACTAGAAGGTCTCCCTGGAGCCTTCTCTTCTCCAGGCTGAACAGCCCCAACTCTCTCAGCCTGTCCTCACAGCAGAGCTGCTCCAGCCCTCGCATCATCCTGGTGGCCCTTCTCTGGACTTGTTCTAACTGGTCCATGTCTCTCTTGTGTTGGGGAACCATCCAGGTTCTCAGCACAGATGCTGGTAAAAGTTTGATGCAGGCGTGGGGGTAGATGTCAAAATCAGCCTCAAAACTCATGAGTAGACTCTGAGGTTACAGCAGATGCCAGGCTGAATACAAACCTTTTTTTTTTGAGTCCTTCCAAGATGACAATTTACTTAACTTCTTTCTTTTTATCAGTCAAAGAGCAGCTGGTCTCTTTTTCTTACTATTTCTAGGCTTGGCTAAACCAGGATTTAGTTCAAAGGCTACTTTGTAAAGCAGAAGGTTGAGTAAGCTGGGTAATTTGGGCAGGAATTGGTCGATATGTGGGCTAATACAGACTTGCCTTTGTAACCCAGTTCATAAAAGCAATTTACTTCTGGGCCAGCACCAGCTCAGTTGTTTTCCAATCATCTGACATTAAGCTAAAGCAAGGGCCAAATTTCAGAGCACACAACGTGAATTTGGAGGGTTTGAGCATTTTTTCTAAGCAAGTGATGACAAGAGCCACTGGATTTCCTTGCGAGAGAATCGTTACTGCTCCTGCGCAGGCAGCTTTGGAGCCTGAAGATCCCTCACAGGCATGAAAAGGAAGGGCAAAAGTGCAGGGATTTTCTAAATACCAGACTGGACTCTGATGCAGCAGCAGCCTGAAAATTGAGCTGTATTTTAGCCTCGCTATGCCTGAGCCCACCTGTCAGTAACTGAGATCAATGAAGTGCTTGACAGCTGTATTCCTGACAGACACACGATGCCTGCCGTGTTCAGAACCCGTGTTTCCTGAACTCCAGGAGACTGCTGAGGCACCCAAAGCTCTGAACATCTCATCCCAAATGCTGAGAAGCCTAACTTTTCCTTCCTGTACTTTGTGTTTCTACATGGCAACGTTGAAGCTCTTGGAGCTCTTTAAACCCAGAGCAGCTGCTGGACAACGCCAGGGACTCTTCCTGGATTTAGATTTCACCACACTTCCTGCTGCAACATATGGGAGAGATGTGAGTCACCTGTCACGTTCCTGCCCTTACCCTCCTTCCGATCACCGATGGGCTCCCGGCCACGGCAGTGTCGCTGCGAGCGGGGACAGAACGTGGTGGAAAGGAGCAAGGCACGTACTGAAGGAACTCACATTCCTTTGCTTGGCTAGCAACAAGCCGTGCTGATGGGAAACAATCCCCAATAAAATCTAAATTTTCACCTGTGCTCAGATACTCAGATGAGTAATTTGGGCTCAGGAAACATTATTTGTATTTACAAACCAGACATGGCACAGGAAATAAGCCAGGCATTCCGTACTGACAGGAATCTTTGGCCAGCTACAGCAGAGCGGTCGCAGGTTTCTGTACAAGCCATCTGACTTTCTGTAAATCCCAACTGAGACCCTCAAGGTCAGCACAGGGGACGTGAAATCCCATCAGCATTGCCCGACACGAGCCCTGCCAGCTCTGACAGTCAACTGCTGGAAAACCCCGGAGACTCTGCCCTAGGAAATCAATGAAGCTCAGCGTGGTCAGCGCTCCCCGGCATTGCTTAAGCGTTGGTGAAGCCCTTACAAATCTCTGACCTCCCAGGAAAGGCAGCAGCAAACCAATAAGGAAATCTCTGTTCTCCAGGGAGAAATGCAAAAGACACAAGCAATGCTCTGCAGGTTTGTGGGCGGCAGAGAGCCTGCCAGCAGTGTAATCACAGAACTCAGCTCTACTCGTAGGTACATTAACTTCACTGCTATCAAATGCAGTCGCTCCAGATTTCAGAAGAACCCACAGTCAGTTTTGAATTCCTGTGTGTTGCACTGGCTTCTCATTCATATGAAGAGCGTGCGGGGAATTTTAAACAGCAAAAAACTATACACATCTACTTCCCTGTCCTTGAATTCAGTCAAATGCACATTAAACCTTCAGCTTGGTAATATGTCCCTCGGCCATAATGAATAGAGCCGGGCTCGGACCATTTCCACACATCTCTGTGTTTTACTGCGCGACGAAGATCCCTGAGGCGTCACAAATCCACGCTCACGACAGCAGTTTTACACACCCAGGATCTGCAGCTGAGAACACAGTTATTACCTTTTTGTGTTGTGGATGGTGGTCCCACCCAGGACGATCCGGACCCCCGGGTTGGTGCGGTTCAGGTTATAGACAGCCAGAGCCTCTTCGTAAGTTGCTCCTCCGATGATGAACACGATAATATCTTGGGGCCTGCAATAAAGATGTAGATGGTGAGATGGGATCAGAGAAAACACAAGGATAAATGCTGCACTGCTCACGGGTGCTGAGGCAACGACGCTGTTCATTTCTCTCCCCAGACCATGTCTCATTTCTGGGTTCAAGACTGACAACAATGTGTAGCTTATTAAATCACTTTTCAAACATTGTCTCTCCTAAACATTTACACAACGTGCTAACGGTCCTTAAAAGCCTCCTCAGCAACACCCACCCCCTGCATCCCTGTGGAGCTCCACCACCACGACACATCCGCCCATGTTTAATGCATGATGGAGACACGGCTGCGGCTGTTAAATTAAGATCAATTCAGGAGTCAAACGAGGACAACGGCGAAGCTTCAGACCTCTCAGGGTTGGTTTGAAGGGCACAGATCAGCTGCAGTTGTGCTGGTTGATTACAGAACTACTGGGATTTGTGCAGGAGTTCACCTCAGAGGCTGCGTTCCCCAGCCAGCCTAGAAATTCAGGATGTTATGGAGATGTAGTGTGAGGGGAAAGGGAGGGAAGTGCCTTCATCCCACAAAATACAAACCCAGCCACGTGCCCTGCACATTCTGCACCTTCCCTGCACCACCCTCCCCAAGCACTTAGGTTTCCCACACTCGGGGACAGCAGAATGTGCTTGCAACCCGTAAATCAGCTCTGCTGCCATCTACGAGCTGAGAGAATCTACAATGAGATCCTGATTTCTGCAGAATCTACAGCGATTGCATCCTGTCAGTCACCTGCTTGAGTCAGAGCAGTCCAGTCTTGACACAAGGAGACTCCCCAAGAAAGGCTGCCCAGGGCAGTGGTGGAGTCCCCATCCCTGGAGGGATTGAAGAGTCATGTAGACAGAGTGCTGAGGGACATGGGTTAGTCATAGGGGACTGGTCAGTGCTGGGTTCATGGTTGGACTCCATGAGCTTCAAGGGCTGTTCCAATCCAGGCCATTCTGAGATTCTGTAATTAACTTTCTATTGCAATCTCAAAACTTATCTCTGTTTTCCAAGCAGGTACTTCTGCTAGAATACAGCTGTGTGCTGCAGTGGTGGAAGCAGCAAGAATTCATCTGCTCTGCCTGTGCAAGCTCTGGATCAGTGACAAAGTAAATGGAGCATGAGACAGGGGTGACCCCACGATGCACCCAGACTCCGTGTCTCCGGTTACTCCCCACTGAGAACCCAACCTGCAAAGCCCTCAACACCTGTAACTGCCCAGAGGAGCAACGTGCACATTGGAAGGATGAAGATCAGGGACTTCTTCATGGCATCACTGAGCAGATGGTACTAGTGAGAGCAAAACTGCTTCTGCTGTCAGAATGGGACATGGGCTCAGAACAAAGGTGTGAGCCATCAGATCCACAGAACCACCTCCCTGCCCCCGGAGAGGACACAGGTAAGAAAAACAAATGGAAAAGGTTAGTGCACACCCCTTCCCAAAGTGATCTTTGTTACCAATCATAGAATCACAGTGGTTGGAAAAGACCTTTAACATCATCGAGTCCAACCATAAACCCTACGCTGCCAATTCCACCTCTAACCCATGTCCCTCAGCACCTCATCTACCTGTCTGTTCAATCCCACCAGGGAAGGTGACTCCACCACCTCCCTGGGCAGCCTGTTCCAATGCTTGACCACCCTTTTGGTGGAGAAGTTTTTCCACAGATCCAATTTAAACCTTCCCTGGTGCAACTTGAGGCCGTTTCCTCTCATTCTAGCTACAGTGCAGAACCTTCCAAATCACATCTCTCTCCAGAAAGTTTGGGTTAGGTCTGTGTCAGGAGATTTGGAGAGACAAAAGGAGGTTTCAGGGAAGCTGTAGAAGGTGCTGGTAGTCTCCCTTTGCAGGGTGGAGAGGGAATACTGCTGCCTCGATGCCTGGAACGTGGGAAGCCCATCATTTCAGGCACCCCCTCTGGTGACACACAGCATCACTAACTGCATTCAGAACAGTTCTTCCGCAGCTACTGTACAATTTGTTATCTTTGGGAACTATAATAATTCTTAATAACGGCCAAGACTTGCAGCTGCAGCTTACTGCACAGCTCCCTTGGAAAGAACAAGGCTCAGAGTGGAATCCTTTGTAGAGAAGTTGGCAATAGTGGAACACTCTCTATTAGCCTGGGCTCTCTGGACAGAGCGATGAGTTTCACCCTGCACAGGATTTACTCCTTCCAGCCAGGAGCAGCAGCTCTGCCCTTGGGATTTCAGTCTGTGCCATCTTCTCTTCCCTCCTAGAGCCCCAGGATTCAGTGTGCTCATCTCTCCCCGCAGAGCTACACCATGTTCCCCCCCCCACAACAAGGGAACAGCCTGTGAAATCTCCTGCACTGCAGCCTTACGATAAGCAGGTTATATATAGCAACTGCTCACTGTGCAGGTTCAAACGTCTCACTGAGGCACACGCAGGTTTTTGCACCCTGGTGACAAGGCAAGTCAGTGAGCCAGCCCCAGGGGACAGCAGAGTGCTGCACCTCATCCTTTTAGCTACAGTCAGGCTTTAGAAACTAAATGTAAATGTGTCTGAGTCTTCTAGGGAGGGAAATCAAAGGGAAGGGAACACACAGCAATGAAGTCATCTGATAAACCTCTATCAGTTAACAAAAAAAGTATATCTGAAATCTCTATGAGCCCAATTTTCTCGTGATGTGTGTAAAAGGTGTGCCAAGTAGGTCAGGCCACACTTGGCTTCTTTGGGAGAATGTCTTTTAGGTTGAGAAAGCTGCACCTCCCCAAAGTCTGGGAAGTCACTTTGGCTGAGAGAGTTGGGGCTGTTCAGCCTGTAGAAGAGAAGGCTCCGGGGAGACCTTCTAGTGGCCTCCCAGTACCTGAAGGGGCTCCAGGAAGGCTGGGGAGGGACTTTGGCCAAGGGCAGGGAGTGACAGAACAAGGGGAAATGGGTTTAAACTGAAAGAGGGGAGATGGAGATGAGATGTGAGGAAGAAGTTCTTCACTGTGAGGGTGGTGAGACAGTGTCCCAGGTTGGCCAGAGAAGCTGTGGCTGCTCCTCCCTGGAAGTGTTTGTGGCCAGGCTGGATGAGGCTTTGAGCAACCTGGTCTAGTGGAAGGTGTCCCTGCTGCTGGCAGGGGGGTTGGGACTGGATGAGCTTTAAGGTCCCTTCCAACCCCAAACCATTCGATGACTCTATGACACAATCCCCTGCTCTGCCTCTACTCCCCGTGCAGCTGCGATTGCCAGGGATCAGGACAGCACAGAACATGCTCATGTTTTATTTTATATTGCTCCTGCCTCTCTTAGAGGATTAAGCCTGGCATGGGGGAGCGGGGGCAGAACTGCAGCTTCTCTCCCACTTCAGGTGCCTCGCCCAAAGCAGCCGGCAGTCACCCTGCAGATTTCTGACAGGCCAAAGTGAGCTAAGCCATGCAGAGGCAGAATGCCACAGGAAGGACAAAGGGATCTCGGTGTTCTCATGAAGCACCCAGGGAATTACTGCTTATATCAAGGGCAAATAATAAGTAATTTCAGAATAGGAAGAAACCCCAAGACTGTTATAGGATTAGTGGGAAAGCAATCTACAGCGACGCTCGCTCCAGCTGTTGTGCTCCTCAGACTCAATTTGTGGCTGTGGCTACGTATCTCCTCGGGTTAACTACCAATTTAGCAGCTAAATGCTCCAACACTTCAGACAAGAGGAAAATAAACCAACTTCCTTGAACCAACAAGGACACAGCCAAAAGTTTTGCCTTAAAAAAAAAAATTAAAATCCACAAAATGCAAACCACACTAAACACAAGATAATAGATATGATTGAGCAATAGCAGTACTGTCCCTGCTCTCCAGGGCAGTATGTGTGAGCTGAGATGTTAAAGCACACAGCCAAATGGTTCCACATCACATGCTGTGAGCTGATGCTTCCAAAAAAGGAGATTTTATATTCACTGCCTACCTCACCCGTCCCTTTAGATGTGTGTCAGCTATAGACATTTCTAAATGGTTCCAAATTCTTCCTCTCCTCAAGCAAAAACAGGAACTTTCCCCTCAACAAAACCAGTGGGAGAGAGATCACGTCCAGTCACAGAATACTCTAAACTGGATGATATCGGTGGGTTCTCACGTTCCATGTTTAAGTCTGAACTTTGATGGGCTTTCAGACGAGGTAACTTCCCAAGATTTTTCAAGGAGCAGGTAAATAATTGTCATAATTTGAGAGAGACAGGGAACCAGCTGAGTCCCACCTGGATCCCCAGGAAGCAGCGTGCCTTTTCCTGTTGGTATTTCCTAGGCTGCTGCCTGCTTCATGCGAAATGTTGAGGAGCCAGGTTTGGTTTTAAGGAGTGTAGCAGTGCCAGAGCTGTCTTGTGCTCTGACTGCAAACTCAATGCTGTAAGAAGTGAACTCTAGTCATCAGAGGTTTGCAGAGAATCCCAGAATCATTAAGGTTGGAAAAGACCTCTAAGATCATCGAGTCCAACCATAAACCCAACACCACCATGTCCACTAAACCATGTCTCCTAGTGCCACATCTACACAGCTTTTAAATCCCTCCAGGGATGGGGACTCCACCACTGCCCTGGGCAACCCCTTCCAATGCCTCAGAACCCTTGCAGCAAAGAAATTCTTCCTCACATCCCATCTCAACTGCCCTGGCCACAACTGGAGCCCATTTCCTCTTGTCCTGTCCCTTGGTCCTTGGTTGAACAGACCCACCCCCACCTCTCTCCACCCTCCTCCAAGGGACTTGCACAGAGCCACAAGGTCTCCCCTCAGCCTCCTTTTCTCCAGGCTCAACACCCCCAGTTCCCTCAGCCACAAGGGAACTCAGCACACTTGTGCTCCAGACCCTTCCCCAGCTCCGTTGCCCTTCTCTGGACACGCTCCAGCACCTCCATGTCCTACGTGGAGTGAGGGGCCCAACACTGAACACAGCACTTGAGCTACAGCCTCACCAGTGCCCAGCGCAGGGAGAAAGCACCATCAAGCCCAGCTGGTCTGGTTGGGACAAATGCTCTATTAGAGAAAATCCCAGGTCAAAGCAGAAGCAAAAGGGGAAGCTCTGGCAGAGCCTGGCGAGCAGAGCACACCGATGGGCTCACAAACCTCAGGAGGCATCTGGTACAGCACGTGACACAGCCGGGGCTCCCACCGACTGCTGGGACAGGGAGAGGCTTCAGGAACTTTTCTAGCTCGTACTTTCCAGTAGCAAAGTGGAAGGGACTGCAGGCTGATAGCAGATGAGAAAAGGATGATCTTTAACACAGCAGGAAATAGAGGAGAAGCAAAAGAAAGCAAAATTGCTTCTCACTCTCTCCTCTGAACCCTGCTCAGTGCTTTGCACAGAGAGCCTTTCCTTCGCTGCTGCCAAATTCCACAGCTGAATCTGGACCAGGAGCTTTTCCTCCCTTGCAATAGTGTCATGTTTAATACAGAAAGAAATAGTTAAAAAGAATCCTTTCAAATTCTTTGCTGTTCAAGCAACTGCATCCCTTTGATCAAAAAATACAAAGCGTTTCACCCTGACCTTCTGCTGAACTCCTGCCAATCACTGGAACACCATCCTCTGAAGGCAGAGAGCACGAAGGCAGCGTAGCCCAGTTTGCCTTGGGCTGCCATTTATTACACTAAATTTTGGGAAATTATTAAATCTAAATTCCTCGCTCAGTTGCTTCGGCACTAAGGCAAAACCATCAAGTGAGCCTTTTTTCTTCCAAACCTGATAACTAAAACCTGGTTTGAGACAAGCCCCCATTTTTTATGACATTAAATATTCATACTTTAGAGATAACACAGGGCTGTGGCCCCCGTTTTATGAAGCAAGACCAGATCCAGAAGTATTTTATAGGTGCCTATTTTTTGTCAGTTACAAACCCTCATTCCTACAGCTCTTAAACTCAACCAAATCCACCATTCCCATCAGGAAACAACCCGAAAAAACCATGTGCCCTTACGCTTCTGATCATTTTGCAGACACCTGACCCAGCAGCAGCACTGCTGGACCTGGCCACTGTCCCAAGGACAATCCCAGACCAAAGAAAAACCACGAGAAATTTAAGGGAAAGAACAGTTTGGAAGCTCTGCCTTTGTATTTTGAGATTTAACAAAACTAGAGGATTCATCTTGTTTAGCTAAGAAACAAGAGTACAGGTGCTGCAGACAAGGGAGTGAGGTGCAAACTCCATTTCCCTTCATCCAACTTGTGTTTTCCTTCAGTTTGAGGTCGGGATTAAACCCTTCTCATGCTCCCTCAAATAAATTATTTGCATGTTCTTTGTAGCAGGATTCTCAGGAGCAGGTTTTTCTCCCCTTTTCCAGAAACATTTGAAGAGGAATCTAAGTGAAATACAGCTCAGGAAAACAGAAGTGGGAACCGAAAAAGACAAGATAAAGGTCAGAAGATCATTTCATTTCTAGTGAGCTCAGAACAAACCCAGGTCAGGGATGTCTGGATGCAGTTACTGCTGTTCTGCAGGTCTCATTGCAGATCTACTTCCTGTACTGGCCCAGGCTGCCCAGAGAAGCTGTGGCTGCTCCTCCCTGGAAGTGTTCTCGGCCAGGTTGGATGAGGCTTTGAGCAACCTGGTCTAGTGGAAGGTGTCCCTGCTGCTGGCAGGGGGGTTGGGACTGGATGAGCTTTAAGGTCCCTCCCAACCCAAACCAGTCTGGGATTCTGGGATTCTAAACCACATCTGTCAACATCTTTTTGTTGAGCTGAAATCCATCTCAGTCAAGAGCTGGTTTCAAGGAGAGAGAGGAGAGTGTTTCTGTTCCTAGAGGCCTTGATATTCCACACCTATTCAAACCACCCATCCACCCTACCCAAAATTCACCATTTTATTGTAAAGGGAAAATCTAGAGTAAGGCAGATATTCTTTTGGCCTAGCAGGGACATACACAAACAAATTGTCTCTTGTATGACTATAGAATGAATCATAGACTGGTTTGGATTGGAAGGGAGCTTAAAGATCATCCAGTTCCAACCCCCCTGCCAGCAGCAGGGACACCTTCCACTAGACCAGGTTGCTTAAAGCCTCATCCAGCCTGGCCTTCAACACTTCCAGGGAGGAGCAGCCACAACTTCCTTGGGCAACCTGTTCCAGTGTTTGACCACCCTCACAGTGAAGAACTTCTTCCTAATATCTCATCTAAACCTCCCCTCTTTCAGCTTAAACCCACTATAATTCTTTCTTATTCATAAATAAAATTATTAATGTCCCCTGCTGTCAGCCTGACATGGAATTTGGATCTCTCCCTGCTACAAAAGACATTTGCACTTTCATCAGATGGATCAAAATGTCCCAAGGCAGGGCTGAGGAGGAGGAGCACTGTGTGTGCATCTCAAAGAGAGCAAGACATGAACACTCGCTCTTTGACGCGCTTCCACCCCTCTCACCCGCTCGACACCGCTCAACCTGGGTCCTCAATCAACTCCTCTCCTGCTCCAAATGAGTCTGTGGTTTCCATTTAACCCAAACCACCTGCAACAGCCGCCTCGTTTGTTGAGAATTCCTACTCTGAATTTATTTTCTGCTTCACTAAATATGTGGCAGTGGCTGATAAAAAGCCAGTAATACAGGGTGTGTGAAGGGAATGACAATTGTGGTAATGCTGCAAGTGGAACATCTTCCACAGAACCCCAGGGCATTAAACTGAGATTGGAGAAGATTCAGGGAATCACTGTGATGACCTCATCATGGATCACCCAAAGGAAGCAAAGCAACAGAAGGCTCTTCTCCTCAAAAGGGACTACCACTAGAAGGAATATAAATACCTGACCAGCACACTCCAGAAGCTTAATTTACAGAAAGGAAATGGCAGTGCCAAAGAAAGGAGAGATTTCTACAGAATGCTGTTGGAGGACTTGTCACACAGAATCACAGAATGTTGGGGATTGGAAGGGACCTCAAAAGATCATCCAGTCCACCCCCCCTGCCAGAGCAGGAACCTCAATGAGATCACACAGGAAGGTTCCAGGCGGGTCTTGAATGTCTCCAGAGAAGGAGACTCCACCCCCTCCCTGGGCAGCCTGTCCCAGGGCTCTGGCACCCTCACTGGAAAGAAGTTTCTTCTCCAGTTGAAGCAGAACCTCCTGTGTTCCAGCTCACACCCATTGCCCCTTGTCCTACCATTGGGCATCACTGAGAAGAGCCTGGCTCCATCCTCCTGACATTCACCCTTTACATATTGATAAACATTAATGAGGTCACCCCTCAGTCTCCTCTTCTCCAAGCTAAAGAGCCCCAGCTCCCTCAGCCTTTCCTCAGCAGGGAGATGCTCCACTCCCTTCACCATCTTGGTGGCTCTGTGCTGGACTCTCTCCAGCAGTTCCCTGTCCTTCCTGAACTGTGGGGCCCAGAACTGGACACAATATTCCAGATGTGGCCTCACCAGGGCAGAGTAGAGGGGGAGGAGAACCCCTCTCCTTACTGACTCAGTGCCCTCTCTCTGAGGCCCACGTTTACCTTTCATTACTTCTTTGACAACAAATTAGCTTAGTTCCAGCAAAGCCAGCGAGAACCAAGCACCCAGAGCTCCTCTCAATTACAGTTATTAGCCACATTCAGCAAGATCCCATTCTCATCAGGAATAGTAACTGGCTCAGAAGGGAGAGCTTGTGGTTGAACTATTTCTGGTATTCTACAAATAAAAGCCAGATGGCATGGAGTGAAGTTAGGGGGCATGTTGAAATCCATCGTGTGAACATTCTGGCAGTTTGGTGCAATGGCTTTATCCTCTACCTGAGCCCTTACAATGGGATAGTCACATCTTGGCCAGTAAGAAAAGACAATTGTGTTTCAGGCTTAATAGCCCTCTCCAGGGCATCTACTTGAGAAGACAAGAAAGACCTACAATCAAGACATTTCTCTGCCAAGACGAAGTTTTGTTCATCTGCTGGCAAACACCAAAGCAAGTGGCAGCACTGGGAGGAGCAGATCCATTTCAGTTCCAAGCTCTGCCCCCTAAAAGGCCCCACGTACCTGTCGCGGAGCGTGTTGGGACCCAGGTAGGGGTACTGGCTGTCCTTGAGTTTGCCTTTGATGAGCTGATCTAGTGTTTCTTGAAGGAGAGGCTGGTGTTGCGTGTACACGTTCTCAACGCCCTACGGTGCAAGAGAAGCTCTTGTTAGGAATGAATACAGCGAGGCGGCGGGCTGAGAGACATGAACAAGGGCACGTAAAAGGAGCAGCAGCACCTGTTGGACACAGCAAGTGTTAACCACCAACGTCCAGATCTCGAGAGGCTTTTCAGCAACTAACTCCCATTGTCTTCAATGAGAATTATGCCCTAAAAGCCCAGTGCACTTACTATTAAATCTCTGAAATCCATGACACGTGGCATTGCACTGCCTGCGAGTCCTGCTCCCTGACTGTAATTTTGACTCACACCATCATTATTTCACCAGTGGCAGATCCATACCTTCAGTCCTTTGAGGAACTGTTTGGTGATGGCTACAGCATCCTTGGGGCTGAACAGGTCACTGCCCCGCACCCGTTTCCCTCCGTACTCCACAACAGCAGACACGAGCTGTACAGAGAGAGGCAAAACCACAATCCTGTTAACCTGGGGAACCAGCTTCCAGGCAGTTTTTGCCTACTTAGGCTCCAATGGAGGTACTAGAATGATGACCTAGGAGTTGGGAAGATCAATCCCAAGCAGATAATGCAGCATGGAGAGAGGCAAGGGGGAAGAGAAGAAATATTCCCCATATCCACCAAGCAAGTCAGTCTGCTGTGACACTGCCTGCATGGAGAGAGGCTTTCATTGCCATAGTCTGCTGCAGTGATAGCAGATCTTCCACACAACGTGACATCATCCTGCTTCTCCACCTCCTCTCCAGCTGCTCGCTACATTTGCCAAGCATTGCCACCCTCTCCCTCCCAGCCAAGCTCCTTTTACAGCCTCCAGAAATCCTTCACTGCAACTATTGCCTGTTCAGC
>NW_010293557.1:26950-37911 GCF_000700745.2 Antrostomus carolinensis
TTCCTGCCATCTCTGCTTTATTCAACCCTTCATAATACCACTAATTTTGGAAATGGATATGAAGTGATTAGTTATGCCTTTTACAGTAACACCTGCAGACCCCAGCCAAGCTCAGGGTTTGTTTTCCAAGACACAGGGCAATTCAATAATAAAAAAAAAAGCCCTGTGCTAAACCAAAGCAGGCAGCTTGACACCAATTCACAATGACTTCCCACCTCCGTGCCCTCCTGCCCCACTCGTTCATCCAGCCAAAGGAGCAATGCTGCAGTTACCTTGCGGTATTTCTCCGACACCCCCCGGTTCCTGAGGTCTGTCATCAGCCCTGGCAGGCTGTTGCTGCTGTGCCGCTCGTAGTGCAGGGCGTAAAGCATCACCAGCCGGACGGCGTCAAACTCTGTCACCTTGGGGTTCTGCAGGAGACGACGCACGTTCTGCAGCAAGACAGAGAGCAGGATTAGTGGAGAGGCCTTCAAAGGACATTAAATCAGACTAATATCAAGCCGACTGCCTAGCAACAAAACTGCACGCAGGAGGAATCCAAGAGAATTCAATTGTGTCAGAAGGAACAGAGCCCAGCTCCTCCAGTGCTCTGCGGCTGGGTTTACTGGAGTACAATGGAGTGCAAGTTGCTTTTGGGTTTGGTTGGGTTTTTTTCCTGAAGCTTGGAATTCCTAACCCAATTCTGTTGTCCATTCTTAACTCTCCATAATGTGCTGCAGGGTGAGCTCAGGTTAGTGTGTTCCTCCCCAGAAATTAGGGCATCAGCAGACACTTTGGAAACCTTTAACCTCGGCCCTTCCCCTTCCAACAGGAGTAGAGCCAGGACTGGCCCACAGGTTGCATCGTAATACTGACTGTCAGGAACAAAGAGGTAGGAGAATTACACCAATTCTGTTTTCTTTTGGAAGGTGCAGAGCAGAAGTATCAAAGTCTCAGATAACCTTTGGATGTGAGAAGTGGAGGAGCAAGTCTTGAGCATTTGGAAGCAAAGGAAGAAAGGAATTAAAGCATGAAAAGGAAAAGAAAGACGACGGCCCTGGAGGTAAATACAGAAACCTACAGTTATTCCTTCTGATATGCAGATCTTTATTTTTCTGATGACTAGAACACAACACCATAAATCCAAAGGGTGCCTGCCCCAAAGAGGCTGCCTGTTACAGCACAGACCCTTTACAGAACAGTTTCAGAACCCCGGGTGCCATTTGCCTTCCCGAGACTGCAGACAGGATCACAGAATCCCAGACTGGTTTGGGTTGGGAGGGACCTTGAAGCTCATCCAGTCCCAACCCCCCTGCCAGCAGCAGGGACACCTTCCACTAGACCAGGTTGCTCAAAGCCTCATCCAACCTGGCCGAGAACACTTCCAGGGAGGAGCAGCCACAGCTTTTCTGGGCAACCTGGGACACTGTCTGACCACCCTCTGGATGAAAAATTTCCTCCTAATATCCAACCTAAATCTCCCCTCTCTTAGTTTAAAACCATTTCCCCTTGTCCTGTCACTCTCTGCTCACGGCAAAAGTCACTCTCCCTCCTGTTTCTAAGCTCCCTGCAGGCACTGGAAGGCTACAATGAGGTCACCCTGGAGCCTTCTCCAAGCTCAACAATCCCAGCTCCCTCACCCTTTCTTCAGCCCTCAGATCATCTTCCTGGCTCTCCTCTGGACCCGCTCCAACAGCTCAACATCTTTCTTGTGTTGGGGGCTCCAGGCCTGGATGCAATCCTCCAGCTGGGGCCTCACCAGGGCAGAGTAGAGGGATAATTGCTTGTGTATGTTGACAATTGTCCATATAAGTGTTACTCCTTCTCATTACAACAAGAAGCACTTATTTCCTCTCAGCAACCTCTCGGTCACTGTGCGGAGTCGCAGAGCTGAGATAATGGAGTTAACAGAACAAACACCAGAGCCAAGCTGGTAGCTGAGGTGAGCAGTGGGAGCAATAAGCTTCCAAACTCCAAGCTCTGAGATAGATCTCAAAGAACAGGCATCAACTACCAGATGTGTCTGCAGACATCTGGTTAGGGCTGGACAGATGCTTTAGGACCCAACAAAGTCTGAAATTCTCCCTGTGCTGAACATTGAAGCCAAACAATCAGCCTGTATGAGCTCAAAAACGCAGGAGCAGAGGAGCTGCTGGTTTTACAGTTGCAGAAATGGCAGTTCCAAGAGAGGGAGGGGACCTGTTAGGATTTTTCCACTCTGTAAATGTACATGACCTTCAAACACTCCAAAAATCTCAGTGTATCTTTGCAAGATCCTCCCAGTTCAGGTGGGCAACACAGAAACATTCAGCTGTGAAACAACGTCGTGAAACTGCTGTTACTTACCACGCTGATTCAGCTGTACCTACTGTAATTTGTTCAACTAGTTACAAAAATACAGGATAACATCCTGGCTTTGAGAAGGATCGACAGAAGTTTTACCATGGACTTTGGTAAGGTCAGGAATTCACCTGTGAGGTCAGGGACAGAGTCCCACGGAGATGTTTGCTCGCAGGATTTTTGATCCCGTGCTGGCAGGGCGGTGGCAATGCCTCTATAAACGGGAAGTGTGTAAGACAGAAAAACTATTGTCCATCTAAGGAGATGGGATTCAAAACCTCCCATTTATTTCTCAAGGCTCATGTACTGTGTCAGGATTAATAAGGGACCAGGGGGAGAATAATCAAAATGTACTGTACTCAGGGGCCCTGGGCCCAGAGAAATTAACAATCGCTGAAGTTACATCAGGGGGAGAACAATTCTGCCTTTATTTCGTGCACTGCCTTATTCTTCATTGTTTCTGTGGCCTTGGCCCTTCACTGCCATTAGGAGAGGGAACAGCCTGGGGCAGTGCAGCTAAAGAGATACTCATCTCTCATGTAGAAATACCAGTTCCAGCGTTTTGCATTTATTTCCGAGCTGTTCCATGTTTTCCACTCGGTCTCAGTTGTTAGAAATACAATAGAGCCCTTTAGGCATGGGGCTGGAAGCAAACTGCAGGCGGCTTTTCTGCTTTAAAAACTGCAAAAATATCCAGTTAGTGCAGACTAAGATCTGAATTAGCATCGAGGTGAACTCCAGTAACCACCCAGCTGTGACACTGTGGCACTCGGCAGGCGCTGACCTGCCTGCGTCTCTGTCCAGTTTCTGGCACTGCCACATATTCTCTTAACCACAGAGGTGAGAATGCAACTGAATCATCACTTTCTTCAATAAATCTTGAGATAAATTAATCAAAAGTAAACCAACATTTTCTAAAATGGTCTCCAATGCCAAGCACCCAAGTTCCAACACTAATGCTCTGTGCTGTGTTAATATCGGAAATAACAGATCGCAGCCTTGACGTGATGGGTTGATGGATTATATGTATTATAAATTATTATATATATATATATATCTGACTTCTAAACTGCAAAAGCTTGATCTAGAAACAATGATATAGCAAGAGAACCTCAGAGGTTGTTTTCAGCAAATGCATTTTATGGTTACGTTCCCACTTCAATACTTAAAGTCATCTAAATTCTACCAAATATAAGTTATCAAATCATATTTATACGCTCGCCAATTTATATAGCTGCGATGACTTCAACCGGCCTGTACTGAATCACATCAGCTCAGGATCTGGGAACAGATTACAGTACTTGAAGAGTCTAATATTATCCCCTCGCCACCCACTTGGAGCACAGAATAACAAGAAGACATGTATTTCAAATCTGTTGAAGATGCTTATCTTGATTTTCTAGTCAAACTGCTTCTCCGGTACCGTGTAAAGGAGCCCGTTACACGGTGTAACTTCTCCCTCAGCTATTAAAAATTAAGGAATCATTTTTTAATACTGATTTGCTGGTTGAACTCTGCTCTGTCACAGTCTCACTCAACAATACTGCTATTTTCTCTGAATAATCAGCAGCCACAATTCATCACTATTGACGTGCTGTCAGATACTGGGTCAGGTCATGGAATCCACTGAGCCAACACGGGGTCAAAACTTCAGTCTCTACTCAGCTATAACAGAAGTCTCTGTTAGGCTTTTTCAGTCCTCTTTGCCAAAGAAATCTTTTATCTAAGAGGCTTTCCACTGTTTTTTTATAATAATAAAAAAAAAAGGTAAAAGCCAGCACCTCAAGGACTATTCTGGTTTAGACAATTTCAGGGATTTCATTTCTTCTTCTTCCCAACAAACACAACAAGCTTCTGCACAGGGGTCCAAGTTTTTGGGGGTTTTTTCAGTGGTGCCTGCACAGGCAGCTTGCCAGAAGCCAACCGACTGAATATAATGAAGGAATGTTGTATTGTGAAATGTAAAGACAGAATTTGCAAAGATGCTTCTCAAGCCAGTTATTAACTATGATTCATCCCCATCTGAACTGAATAGGGAGGAGAAGAGGAATTCCAACCTCTCGTGTCCCAACCCTGCAGGGTATCTGCACGCAGAACTCCTACTGACTTTCAGTATCAAACTTCCATCAACAGGAGAGTTACAGGATCAAACCATCTCGATTGAGACAAAGGAACAAGGTTTAGCTTTGAGCCCGAGGTACCTGGAGAGCACTGGAATGGTCATTCTGGCAGGCCAGTTCCTGCTCCACTTCAGACACCTCCAGCAGGTTCCGCTCAGCAACCAGTCGCGAGAGCTCTCCCACCACCGTCACGTGCTTCGATACCGTGCCCGACATCTTCTTGAACTGTGGGTAATTCTCCACAAATGCCTACAATGAGGAAACCAAAGCAATCAGTTCTTCGAAATGAAAGCAAGAGACAGTGGATGTGTGCAACCCAGCGATAAATTGGATAAACTAATTTGCATCAATATAAGCAAGACCAACGTGGGTGTACGGATGATCGGGCACCTCAATCCCAGGAGCCCACAGGATTTCTCCAATCACAAGGAGAATTTTGGAAGGGATGTACTTTTTATTTACTCTTAAAATAAAAGGTTACAGAAAGTATCTCCAAAGACATCACTAGGATTCTTTAAATCTTGAGCAGTGACTGAATTAACAGCCTGTGCTCTGAGCTGTTGCCAAGTGACCCAGCTCAGATATAAAGTCCACACGGCCACATCAGGGTAAGCTAAATCCTTAAACCAGAGCTTAATGCTTCAATTGTAGGGCTCCAGGATTCCAGCCAGCTCTAAGCAGACCCAAACAAGGAAGCTTGTAGACCAGGCTGCAGTGGTGCAGAATGGCCTATCAAAGAGTCTAGTCTTCCATGAAGAACTAGAACACAACACAAAAAGGAGGTTCCTGCTCCACAAAACCAGCACAGCACAGAGATCTGAAGGGTTGGTACTGGCAGTGTGGACTGTCAGTGTACAGACAGTGATGATCTGAACCACCTTGCAAAGGATGGGCTTTGAAAAGTGATGATCTGAACCACCCTGCAAAGGATGGGCTTTAAAAAGTGATGATCTGAACCACCCTGCAAAGGATGGGCTTTAAAAAGTCCAGTCAGTTACGTGTCAATTGCTGGTACCTTCATATCTGCTATGGATTCCAGCTTCTGCTGCTCCTTAGGTTTCCTCCTCTGGAAATCCTCCATAAGATTCTTGATGTTGCTGCCAATCTCTGCAAAGTTCAGGTACATGTTCTGCACGGAACAAGACAGGGATCTGAGAGAAATCCATTCTCACACAAGTCTTGACACAACTGGAAGAAGGTGGCACTCTGTGCCCAAAACCCTGCAGTGCCATTGCCCATCATCTCCTGGAGACCCAAGTTTGAGCAAACAGCTCTGCCATTGCTCCAAGTTTTATATAGAACTATAAAATGGACCCATTATTCCGTGTCAGATGCTACTTGCATTACACATTGATTTTCACCGCTGTAAACTGTACAGCACATCACCACCCCGCTGCTCAAAGGCATTGGAAAATTCCTTTCACATGGCAAAATCAAGAATGGAACTTGATCCCTAAATCTGCTGCTCGTGAAGATCCTCACTGAGACACCTACGTTGGCGTAGAACTCGTCGTTCTCGGCAGACAGAACCACCTCTCGCAGATCCTTGCTGATCCCCGGTACCCGAGAGAGGTCGATGCGGTTGTTGTTAATCCCCAGCAATTCGTGAACCATAGCCTGGTACGTCCACTAACAGGGGCAGTGAAAGAGAAAAGGAAATTAAAAAAGATCATAAACAACACTGGAAAATTAAGGGATTTTGGGTTGAACTCAAAGTGAGTCAGTTTATACTCCTCTAGTGACACATGGCAGATCCAAAGTGTGTGTTTCTCAAGCTTTTGTCAGATTGTTACAATAAAGAAATAAATCTGATTTCTGTTATAATCAGACAGGCATCCTGTGGTGAGCGACAGTGGTGTGCACGCAAAGGAAACCCACCCCATTCCAGGGCACTTATGGTGAGTACCTTCAAAACACACAAATAAACCCTTGGAAAGACAACCCTTGCTGCCAAGACACGAGGACTCCAAATATCAAGAGTTTTACAAAAGTGCAACTGGCCTGGTTTTGTAGGATGGGCTACATGAGGTTCAGCAAGGCCAAGTGCAAGGTCCTGCAGCTGGGTGGGGGCAATTCCCAGTACCAGCACAGACTAGGGGGTGAAGATAAGCATTAAAGGTCCCTTCCAACCCAAACCAGTCTGTGATTCTGTGATTCTACGTCTGCCACTGAAGCCAGCACACACAATCCGTGCTCAACAGTCTGATAAATCAGGCCATGAGATAAAAAAGGGATTTCAAAAAGAATGGAGGTGGGAGGCAAAACTTTTTGCCTTTCAAATATAAACCATGACCTGCCAGAGTGTGAATTCCAACTCACTGTTATCTCAGCCCCTGCACAACCCCGAGATGATTCACCTGGTTCAGAAGTGGCGTGATGGCATCGTCAGATCGGTCCAGAATGAGAAGTAAAGGAGGAACCTCAGTGCGCCGAAAGTCAAACAGCTCGTACTCTTTAGTGATTACTTGCTGTCAAGAACAGGAAAAAAAACCCAAAACAACAAAAACCCACTTGATCTTATGTATACACAGAAAACTTTTCCTCTTAGTTTGGATACAGGTGAACAAAAAGTGAAGAGTTGGTGAAAAATAAGTTGTGCTGCTATCTTAGTCTACACTGCTAACAAAGAAATAATCCCAGCTCTCAAAAGGCACCAGGTAACCTACTGCAATTTATGGCACTTGCAGAAAATAGGGGTCTTCTCCCAACTCTTCAGTTGGGAGCTGGCAGAGAGGAGGGATGCGACCTGCCCAAAGCCATGCAACAAAGTAAATGACAGAATTTACACAAATCAACTGAAAAAGTGTTACTCTCAAATGCATCGATATGTAAAAAAATTAAACAAAATTTAAGTAGGCTGCCAAAGTGATTTCACATCACTGGAGGTTCTCACCGTACCTTCACACATTCAGCGAGCCTCTTGGCTGGCTCAGAAGAGAGCTGGTACCGAATCATGGGGCATTTCTTCAGAGACAAAAGCAGAGCAGTCAGCCCCTGAGTTGTCCTGGACAGCTGAGCCGGATCCCAGTTGCGACCCTGGAAGGAAAGGCTGCACCTAGTCTGGATACACCATCCCCAAACTCCTTCTCATATAAAATCTTATTTCTAAGTCTTAAAGTCTTATAATAAACTATAAGACTGGAGGAGCAGGTTGACCAGAGACCACAATCTGGATTCCCCAGTGTTCCTCTCCTCATAAGGATCAGCTCCCCCCTTACAGACCCTCAAGAGCACCCTGCCTGCTGGGCAACCCACCACTGCACCCAGCTTGTTGTGGCTACTGGTCTCCCCATTAACCATAAAACAAGGCTCTGGAGGAGCATTAGTTGGGTTTTTTTTTCCATACCTGGCAGCAGCCCAAGAGGTTGAGAGAAAAAACGTGTGGATTCACTGCAATGTAATCACCGTAGAACTCCTGCCAACAAGAGAAAGCAAACACGGTTACGCTGCAGGAGCGCGTGTTCCAGCATCGGCCACATCAACACTAAAATCCTGAGCAACACGCAGAAACCTTGACCCTGATCATTCCTCCTTCCTCCACATCAAACCTCTCAAATCCCCACACGTCTCCTGACAACCCCGCTGCCAGTCTGTCATGTGCATTCTTCAAGTACGTAGCTCTTCGTCAACACCACAAATGTGGAGCAGCCTTGGGAACCACAGGTGACAGGAGAAGCAGACAACAGGAGGGCAGGCAGAAAAGGGGACACAGGAGTTCTTCTTTCTTTTACCTTTTAATCCCAGATCTACGTTCATCTTTTCTTCCATCCTAGACTGTTGCACAGCGCTGCTGCGCAAGAACTGTCCGAGAACTAGAGCCCTCCCACTGCCACACCTGAGTTTGTTCCCTTGTGCGTTCGCTTGGTGTGGGCTTTTGGATTAGGAAATCTATTTAAAATATTCAAAATTCACCTGAACTTCAGCCACCACTTCCTGCTCATCAGCTTCAGCCAATGACTTGACATCGCTCTTACTGATCACGTTACTGAAATCTGAAAGAAAATAACAGCCAAAGAAGAGTCTGTGTGTGACACATAACACACAAGAACACCACGGAACAGTAGGACCAGATTCTTCCCCGGAGTAGATTGCAACGGATCCCTTGACCTTACCCCTGCAATTATTATGCAGACATTATAATCCAGAAGTTACCTCACAAGGATACTCTGAGCTAATTCCTTGTGTTAAAGAAATTTCTTTGCCCTAGGTTTGCCAGATTCAGGAAAATACATGATTTCATTGAAGGGTGTGGCTGTAGGAACAGCCTGAGCTGGGTGTCTCTGGAGAGGGACCCTGAACAAAGAAATTCCTGGGCAGTTATACCCCTACAATCCCTACAGACCCTATAGGTCTGTTCTTCACACGCCGTTCACGTGCCTTGCACGCGCCTCTTGGTAATTTCTGGTCTGGGATCCTCTTGTTCCTTGTTGGGTTCCTTCTCTGTCCCCAAGCAGGTCGTTAGCTGTTCTTATCTGGAGGAGTTGCAGCTCCTGCTGACAGCTGTATTCTCCTTATCTTCCAGTCTGTACTGGTTTCAGGACCATCCTTCAGGTAATGAAGCAGCAGTTCCAGATAAATTCAACTTTTCAAGGTGAAAGCTCGTAGCTTGTGGCCTGAGGCTTCAGAAACTTTAGCTACTCACACCAAGCAAAATTTTACTCTAACTAAGCAAAACTATACTTGCATGAAGCAAAACAATATTCATGTGAAGCAAAAAACTATTCACAGAAAATAATACAGTTAAAATAATTCAGTTAATTAAACTTAATCTCCAACACCTGTCCAACATTCTGCCCCTGGTGCAAATACTCAGGACCTGGCTGCATCTCTGGATCAACGTATAATGGTCAACGATGGATTAAATGCCCCGTGGGACGTGGCAGCGCTGGAAAGGCAGCAAGCAGCACTGGAAAGGCAGCAGCAGATCTCTCCTGTCCTCTCCCTGCCCAATTAAGCAACACCACGTTCAGCCCAGTTGTAGTCGGTAGATTTAGAGGTGTAAAAACCAAGTAACATTAAATGTCTGAGCACAGCGACAGCCACATGTTGAGCTCCACCTTTTCCACGCTCCTTGGCATCGCTGCTTTTCCTGCAGAGCTGCAATGACATCTAGAGGCCACTTCAGCTCATTCCTCACAACCTCACCAAGTCAGCCCTGTCCTGGAGGACTCGACTTCAACACAAACTCAGCTGTAATTATTCTGCTTAATTTCTAAAACTACAAAATATTCTGTGGCACAAGGAGGATACGTCAGAAACCCCTGGCTGATAGGCCAGGCATGAGGAGACGCCACACAACAGGTTTAGTCCGACGCTGGGATAAAAAAATCCATCCTCACACTGTCTCTGAATTATTCAGCTGCAAGATTTGGGCCAGTCTCTCATCCCATGCATCTCAGTTTTCCTTACAATAAATGCACCTCACCCCCAGCATTAGCCTTCTTCCATGTTTATGAAGCTTTAAAATCTCAGGAATTTTCAAGGATAAGCCATATTGGAGGAATGGAGATTTACAGTGTTGCTTTGTGACGATCTCTTACGAGATGCTTTGGCTTAACTATTTTATCTGATATGTTTGTCCCCTTTGCCAAAAGAATTTGGTGACTTAAATCGCTGTCCTGGTTTTCAGCCAGGACAGAGCTAGTTTTTGTCTTAGTGACTAGAGCAGTGCTGGGTTTTGGTTTCCGTACGGGATTTGGTACGAGAAGAACACTGACACAAACTAATGTTTTCAGTCATTGCTGGAAGTCGGAGGACTTTGTGTGTTGCTAGACTGCAGGTGTAAAGGACTGGGGAGGTGAAACACTAAAATTAGTAAACCAAATTGGCATTTGGCTCTGCCAAGAGGCTGTTCCATCTCCTGTCCCCCATGGGCAGGAGATTCATGAGGGGCTCTTCCTCTCTTGCCTGGCTTTGGCTCGGGCTCTGGCTCTCCTGGGATTGCGGTTTCGGATCGCGATTGTTGCTCCTCTGGGATCGTGATCTGGGAACGGGTCAGACTTGGTCAGAGGGAGGTGAGCAATTGCACTGTGAAGCGCTCATTTGTATATTTAATTACTACTATTATTACCATTATTATTGGCATTATTATTTTAAGTTTTATTTTCTTTACATTATTAAATTGTTCTTATCTCAACCCATAAGTCTCTTTACTCTTACCCCTCCAGCTCTCTCTTCTATCCCTGCAGGGGGAGAGCGAGCGAGTGGCTGTGTGGTGTTTGGCTGCCAGCTGGGTTAAACCACCACACAAAACAAATTACCCAGAGCAAGAAATACCAATCTGGGAGACTTCATGTACTTTCTACTGGATAGGGCCTACATCCTTCTTCTATACCTAATATTTTCCTAACAGCCTGTTTCCAGCAGGCTTCGTGGTATTATACCACCCTTGCAACCTTAATCCCTGCACGTCTGAGAGAGATGTGTTTGGACAGTCTGGAGAAGGGATATTATATTATAAACATGGAATGACTTGGTGATATTAAAAACATGGAATAACCTCGACGAGGGGTGGGGTAGGGG
>NW_010293558.1:0-628 GCF_000700745.2 Antrostomus carolinensis
ACCTTCATGCTGAGACTCCCATGCTGGGACCCCCATGATGGGACCCTCATGTCAGGACCTTCACACTGAGACTCCCAAGCTGGGAACCCCATGCCAAGACCCTTCTGCTGAGACCCCCATGCCAGGACCCCCATGGTGGCAATCACAGGGGACACCCCGGTCCACCCTGGGGTGGGTGGGTGAGCCCACCATGTCCCCAAACCCCCATGAGGACCCTTACCTGCGAGCTGCCTGGCGCTGTCCCCAGCCTGGGCCATGGCGGTGGGTTGGTGGCACCCAGCACCCAGAGCTCAGCCTGGTGCCTGCCCCTCACCCCAGGGCTCTCCTCGCTCTCCCCACCCACCATGGGGAAGTGAAACCCCGTTGTCCTCACCACCAGCAGCTGTGATGGGGGCTGAGGGTCCCCATCCAGGCAGGGCTGGTCCTGCTGCAGCAGGAACTGGGGACTTGAGGAGGAACCGAAACTCCCTCTGAGTTGCTTTCACTCCAACCTTCTCATGGTCTTCACACCTCACAGAACACTGTAAAATTAAAAAAAAAGAGAATGAGAGAATCCCAGACTGGTTTGGGTTGGGAGGGACCTTGAAGCTCATCCAGTTCCAGCCCCCCCGCCAGCAGCCGGGAAACC
>NW_010293558.1:1031-2392 GCF_000700745.2 Antrostomus carolinensis
ACCCATGTCCCTCAGCACTGTGTCTACACGACTCTTCAATCCCTCCAGGGATGGGGACTCCACCACTGCCCTGGGCAACCCCTTCCAATGCCTCAGAACCCTTGCAGCAAAGAAATTCTTCCTCACATCCCATCTCGACTGCCCTGGCCACAGCGCTCAGTATCGTTGGGAAGCTTGCTGAGGGTGCACTTGATCCCACTGTCCCTGTCACCAAATAAAGATGTTCAACAGCTCTGATCCCAGTACCGACCCCTGAGGGACACCAGTCATCACTGGTCATAGAGTCATGATGGGATCATGGAATGTTGTGAGCTGGAAGGGACCCACCAGGATGCTGGAGCCCAACTCCTGTCCCTGCACAGGACAATCCCAACATTCACACCATGTCCCTGAGGGCCTTGGCCAAATGCTGCTGGAATCTTGTCAGGCTTGGTGCCATGAGCACCTCCCTGGGGAGCCTGTTCCAGTGCTCCACCACCCTCTGCCTCAAGAACCTTTTCCTCATGGCCAACCTCACCCTCCCCTGCCACATCTTCCTGCCATGTCCTCTGCTCCTGGCATTCGTTGGTGGCCAGAGAGAAGAGATCAGCGCCTGCCCCTCCTCTGCCCCTTGGGAGGAAGTTCTAGACCCCCAGGAGATCTCCTCTCAGTCTCCTCCAGGCTGAACAACCCAAGATGAGTGTGGTTCCTCAGGGACACTTTTAGATGAGTGGTCTACACCACTCGTCACCAGTCTCACCAGTTTGAGACAGTGGCAGTTGCCAGTGGGAGCTTGGACAGGGAGCTCTGGTGCTGGCAGGAGGATGGGAACAGACCAGGGGTGGGAAGGAAACAGCTGTGGTGGGACACAGAAGAGCACAGAGGGGTTTTGGTGACCAGGCTGGTTTTATTGAGTGTTCTCACCTCTTTGGGACATGGATGCTGAGGACCCACAACCCTCAGCACCCTAAACCCCAGCCAGCCCCACTGGAAGGACCTTTGCCTGGTCCATAAAGGTTTGGGGGAGGTGAAGTTGCTCCCCCAAGGGTGATGGGTCCCATCCCAGCTCTGGGGTGGGGTCAGAGGGCCGTGCTGGTCGTCCCTGGAGCCTCACGTGGGTAGAACTCAGCCAGGATGTTCTCAGGGATGCGCTTCAGCAGCTGCTTGGGGAAGATGCGGAGGAGCTGCCAACCGATGTCCAGCGACTCAAAGATGCTCCGGTTCTCGTAGGGACCTGGGAGGAGATCAGGTGATGGAGGAGCAGGAGCAGGGAGGTGGCTCCCAAAATCCCCTTGGTGGTGCTGGGGTTGGGGTCCGGCCACCCACCCACCTCACCCTGGGTTTTATATATAGTATATAGTATATAGTATATCTTATATCTT
>NW_010293559.1:0-2213 GCF_000700745.2 Antrostomus carolinensis
AACTCTATCCTAGCGAAACCAGGACAACAGGACAGACAAGATGATTAAATTTTCAGGGAGATGTTCCAAGTTCTGCAGTGATATTTTCTTTAATGGCGACATCATTTCTGTACGCTTGATGCAATAGCGAGCTCTGGTTCACAGGCAGGCCTGTAAAACTCAGGTGTCTTCCCTCTGGCAATTTGTCTCGTACATCTGTGCAGGAACATTGGATTTTCTGTCCCGCTGCTCCTCAGTGGCCCCGGTGTAGCACGCTGCCAAGCAGACAAGCTTTAAGAGCAACAAACAGCGCTAGCCCCACATCAGCAAGCAGGAGTGTGTGCTTTTACTTTACGCTCATGCTCTGACAAACAGGATGATATTTAGAGTCGCAAGAACAAATGCCAGACACTCCACATATTTCCTCATGAACTCATCCAACACTGTCTGCAGGATGAGAGGATGATCCAGAAAAGCTAATACGCAGAAAAATGCGCAGAGAATGTTCATTGCACAGCCCCGGCGTGCAGAACAAGTCATAGCCAACAAAGCAGTGACAACAAGCCCAGTGTTTGTGGCTTCTATTGTCCTTGTTTTAGAGTTAACTGAAAAGAAATAATGTTGGAAAATCATTTTTTTTTCTTTTTCTATTGGATGAACAGCACACTTTGAACGCTCAGCACAAAAACCTCTTTGCAGAAATCCATCAATCCCAACTGACACCTCCAAAAAGTGTATTTTTACTCAAGCAACGGTAAAGTGAGATCTAATTAAATTCTACACAGCCTCAGCACCTTTGTGCTTTAAAATTTAGTACACCTGCAGACTAACACTGTTCTAACAGTAAAAAACCATTTTGGAGATTTTAAAATCTATTTTAAGAACAGCCTATAGTACTCTGAACTAAACACTCAATGTGTATCTACATTGAAAGCAAGTTTATAGAGTCAGAAAGTCATAGCAAATTTGAAAGAAATTCAGAAATTGCCACCATGTGTCAACAAGAATATTTTGCAAATTTTGCTAAAATAATTCATTTGGCAAAGTTCTATTTTGCTGATATTTAGACCGACAGGAAAGTTTAATAACAAAAAAAAAAAAGAGACCGTTTAGTAACAAAAAACCCACCCCCAACTCATTGAAAACAGTTATCTCTTAACAATTCAACATTTGCTTAGGATATTTCAAAAACAATTAGTGCAGCAATAAAGCTTTAAAAGGAAACACTGCACTGAACAAATTTTCTCTGCACTGAACTAATTACAGATAATAATTAAATTGAAAAGTTGAATCTACAATTTTGCTTATATAACTAAATCATAGATAAGTAAAAGATGCTTCTAAAATATTACTTGTTAAGTTATTAACTTTATGTGGCAGTCTGGAGAAGTTTCCCACTGGAAAAGGGGTAACATAACCCTCATTTTTTACAAGGGGACCAAGGAAGATCCAGGGAACTACAGACCGGTTGGTGTCACCTCTGTGCCTGGCAAGATCATGGAGCAGATCCTCCTGGAAACTATGTGAAGGCACATGGGAAGTGAGGAGGTGATTCGTGACAGCCAACATGGCTTCACCAAGGGCAAATCGTGCCTGACCCAAATTTGGTGGCCTTCTGTGATGAAGTTACAGGTTTGGTGGATAAGGGAAGAGCAACTGATGTCATCTACCTGGACTTGTGCAAGGCGTTTGACACTGTCCTGCACGACACCCTTGTCTCTAAGTTGGAAAGACATGGGTTGGATGGATGGACCACTGAGTGTGGGGTGGGGAATGAAAACATCCATATTCTGCTTTTCATGTGCTTGGGCTGATAACAATGCAGGGACAATTCTCCACAATCACCTTAATATGACATTGGAAATAAGTTCAAGCTTTCTACAGAATTGGACTTTGTTTTTCCCAATGGAACAACCTACTAGGAGATCAAATGATTAATGAACTACTCACAACTGGGAAGATCTCCCCATTTTAATTCCTGTGGTTTTTTCCCTCCCACAGCACTCTCTCTCTCTCTCTTCTACCAACATTTTTAGCCCAGGCTTCAAGCAGCTCTTTCAATTGTTGATAGAGACCGATATTTAGCAGCCATTACAGACTCGCAGGGGTCAAGATTAATGCACCTTACTTATTATGTGACATTTAAAGTACTTTTAGAATTCACTGGGGAAACTAGAGGGTTGTAATTTATCATTAGTTTTTCCTGATGGGAACAATGTTGCCTTCCAGCATTC
>NW_010293559.1:2252-20162 GCF_000700745.2 Antrostomus carolinensis
ATGGAACGAAGGATTAACTGTTAGTGGAGGTTTTTAATGTACTTCTTGGTTTCCTTATTCTCAAGAGATATTTAGATATCCATATATCTTACTGAGGAAAAACCTAAATTGTTTAATAGCTTATAAATTGCATGGAAGCATTGAGCCTAACTAAAGGAAAAAATGCTGCCTGAAGGTCAACAGTACCAAAAGTCAGTATTAAAGTTTAAAGAGATATATATAGATATATATAGGCTTTTTCTCATAAGTGTAACAACTTTGCCTTTCCTCACAAGTGTAATAACTTCTCACTTGCATGCATGCATGCACGGGAGATAAAAATCTTAAAGCACACATTGCCCAAATCCCATGATGTAACGACTGTTAGTGAAGGAGACAGTTTTCCATTGAGCAGGTGTTGTTAATAACAATAAGCAAAGAACAATCAAATAACTAATTACTTCAATGCTTTTGCAGATGTCATTCTATCTATGCGAATAATCGATAGGGAAGAGTTATGGACACCAACAGGAACATCCTTATCCTCCTGAAGGAGTTGGTAAAGAAGAATTATAATTACTAACAGGAACACAGAATCATAGAATGGTCTGGGTTGGAAGGGACCTTAAAGCTCGAACCCCCCTGCCATCCGCAGGGACACCTTCCACTAGACCAGGTTGCTCAAAGCCTCATCCAACCTGGCCTTGAACACTTCCAGGGAGGGGGCACCCAAAAGAATTTCTTCCTCACATCTCATCTCAATCTCCCTTCTAGAATTTCTTCCTAATATCTAATCTAAACCTACCCTCTTTCAGTTTCAAGCCATTTCCCCTTGTTCTGTCACTCCCTGCTCTTGTCCAAAGTCCCTCCCCAACCTTCCTGGAGCCCCTTCAGGTTCTGGAAGGCCACTAGAAGGTCTCTCCAGAGCCTTCTCTTCTCCAGGCTGAACAGTCTCAACTCTCTCAGCCTGTCCTCACAGCAGAGCTGCTCCAGCCCCCTGATGATCCTTGTGGCCTCTTCTGGACTTGTTCTAACATCTTTATCTTCAAGGATCTAAGTCCACAATATTACTTACAACTTAATGCATTAAAGGACAATGTGGGAAAGAATGTTCATTGCCAAAAGATCGCTAGAGACCCCTCATGACCATCCTACCTACACGAAATGCACGTGTAAATCAGTATGCAAACATGATAATAGGTCATGGGAAATCATTTGAATATGCATGATGATGCTGGGAAATGTAATGTATATGTATGCAGCCTAATAACGTAACCAAGAGCTGCCTTGCAGTCGGCGCGCATGCTTTGAGGTGCAAACCTCTGTGAATAAAGAATGCTTAGTTTCTAAAATTCCCAAACAAGTTTTAGAGAGTTTTTGTATTCCAGTCTTCATGCCAGCCTTCTCACTGATACATAAACTGAAGCAGTGTGTTACTAGTTTTCCTCACCCTGAACTTCTACTTTACATCTGCCTTACCCCACTCCATTCCTTCAAAGTCACAGATGCAAACCAACATTAACTAATCTATGGATTGCTGAAACAGGGCAGTGGTGGTGGGGGTAATAAGTGCCTAAATATTCACCCAGTGCTGGGGGAACTCTCTCTCTCTCACGTGAGTGGGAGTAGGATACTGGAGCCTGGTACTGTTAATGGCTCCTGTAGATAAAAAGAAATAACTCCAAAACAATCTGATGCTTCAAGTTATTTCTCTGAATTCAGATCCCACCAGAGGAAGGAACTGCCCTCCGTGTGTGGCACAAGTGCTCAGAAGTCAAAGATAGAGTGAAAAGTTTTTCCCACTCCTTCCCTTGTGAGTGCATACCAAGAGCTCAGGTTTTTCAAATCCACTCAGGTTTCTAGTTATCACCCTCTTGCTCTGGTAAGCATGGGCACCAAGCTGGAGCTACTGTCTACAAGGAGGCAGAAGAGGTAACAGACTCTTAAGTAGATCAAGTCAAGAACTCACAACTCATTTCCCATTATCCTAGTTTCCTGCAGCCTTCATTTCTTCAACTTAAACTGTACTCTTGGCATTTTTTGGATTTAGGTAATACCCAAATAAAATGTTTCACACAACAGTACATTTCCCACCTGGGCTACAGAGCCAGCATCAGGTAATTCCTCTTTGTGCCTTGTTCTGAAAACTCTCCACTCCAATCCATGAGATTGTTTTGAACAGTCCCACAGCCAACAATCCTAAGGGGCAGCATTACAGATCAAGAGATGTCCGTGTCTGGGAGCTCCTCAGGTGGGGTCAATAGCCAACTCCCATTTCCCTGGGTTGGGGTTATGCTGGGATGTTGTCAGCATAGGCTCTCCCCCTCTTCATCGAGGAAAAAATTCTTTACTTGGAGGGTGACAGGGCACTGGGACAGGCTGCCCAGAGAGCTTGTGGAGTCTCCTGGAGATGTTAAAAACCCACCTGGATGTGATCCTGTGCAACCTGCTCGAGATGGACCTGCTTTGGCAGGGGGGCTGGACTGGATGATCTCCAGAGGTCACTTCCAACCCCCACCGTTCTGGGATTTATCTCCTGCACCTCTGCTGTAGGCTCCTAGGACTTGCTCAGGGCTACTCTGACTCCCAGGTCACTTATACATACCCTTTCCTCCAACACTGACCTCAGCAGTGCTGATTTAGCAGTTCACTTAGTGGCGATATGCTAATTAAAGCAAACAAAACACTTGTTCTTGATTCTGAGACAAACTCGTCTTTCCTGCAGAAGCACAAGAAAAACAGAGCTAAATAAAGAGACAAACGCATTCACCTCAGTTCTTCCTCTCACTAGTCTAGATCACTCCTCAGGCTTAAGGTCAGGGTCCCCGAAGGGTGCCAGGATCCTCCCTGCTGCAAGTGGGCTCTTCTCCAAACTGAAGTGTCATTTTGCAATGCTTTGCACTTTCTTCTTCAGCTGGTCTCACAGTTAAACAAGAATCCTCCGCTAGAAAGTACGTCTCTGTTCTTTCTCTCTGATTATGTGAATGCCTCTCATCACTTTTCAACCCTCACTCTTTCTAAAACGATAGCAACCAATTGATTTGTGCAGTCGCCTTCGACAAAATCCAGCTGTTGCAGACTGGTGCTTCCTGCAGACCTGTTATAGAAAATTATTTTCCTACAGGTTCTAGTCCCTCCATTGTCCCAGGGTGGAAGCTATTGGCTCTGCAATGCTAAAAGGCAGTGACTGCAGAAAGACTTCCACTTCAAATACATTGACACATTAGTGAGAAATCCATTACATTACTTCATCCAGAACTTTTAAGTTATACACAGATTCACTAAATCATTACAGACAGTAAGAGGTAGAAAAGAGAAATTAAGAATAACAGCAATTCAGTTGGACTCGATGATCTCAAAGGTCTTTTCCAACCAATTATATGATTCTGATTCCTGTATATACTTTAGTATTTATTAGCACATTTAAGGAGACAAGGAGAATATGGTCAGTACTCTTACGCCTGATGACCTACATTATGCTTCTAAACTTCTGCTCCTGCGTAAACTAGAAAAAAAGCAGCATCTTACATTCTGAGTGCATTTTGCAGATACCAGAACACTTCTCATGGAAAGCGCAAGTGAAGTGTTAAAGTGTTAGCATTAAACAACTTAGTGTTAAAGTAAATTGAGAAAATAAAAATATATTTTAACAGCACTTTCCTAATTCTAGTAAACATATAGACTTTTAATTGCTTGTCTATCCTTCCCCAGAAATATTAGAACTGCTAGAACTGAAGCATCATGTAAACTTACACAGTTAAGCCACATAGTATTGAAGTAAAAGAACTCATTAAGAAAAAATAGTATTAAGTTCTTAGTTCATTTTTAATGAATTCTCTGTATACTAAGACACACTAGCTTTCAAATCTGTTACTGAACACACTTAGTATAAGAGAACTTTATGCTATTTTTCACTTTTCCAAAGACAGTTCTGTTCCTGATCTCAATTGTGTAATCACTATGGCCATTAATAGGTATAACCTCAATATGCACCATCATGTGCAATTCAGGTTACATTAACCACACACAGACACACCTGACCTGGATAAAAATGTATTAGTGCATTTAAACAACTTCTAGGGATTGGAACTAGATGATCTTTAAGGTCCCTTCCAATCCAAACCATTCTATGATTCTATGATTTTCACAGTAGACAGCAAAAGAAGCTGAAGGGGTCCCTCAAACCAGACTGGATTTCAAAGCATTTTCAAACTTCCCATCTGACGTGGCCTAACACAAACACAGATGTTATAAACCACGGCTTTGTGAGGAAAGCAGCCTTGTGCAGTTCACCTGCCTTTGAGCAACCTGCAATAATTTGAATCCTCCATATTGTGGAGGGAAATGTGAAGATACCACCGAATCATGTTAAAATATCTCACACAAGTTCAAAATATTACTGTTTAGCTATTGAGTGAATAATGAAAAAAATATTTTTAGAGCTTCATAGAACGTTATTCTGTAAAATGTAAAATGGACTCGATTTAGGTGATGGTTAAACTGGAGAATACCTCACTTATACCCTTATACCACCAAATGGTAAAGAAACTTGGCAAAAAAGCAACATCATATCCACATGGACAGAGACTTTAGAAAAAGTCTCTTAGAAAAATGGAAGAAGGTTAAAAGAAATCAACTGCTGTTTATATTTGATAAGTTTGATTAAAAAAAAACAACCCTAACCCTCATGCTTTGTGAATATGAATGTTACTGAGAAACAATTTATTCAAGTTGCTTAGGAACACTGTACAAGAAAAGTAGTTCTGATACTGTCTCTAGAAAGAATTATCCCAGGAGAAACCACCAAAAAAACATCAGTCCCCTTGAACTTCAGCTATTAGCACCTGCCATGTAATATTTACAGAAAAAAAAAACCCCAATACCAAGCATGTATTAGTGGTAATACTGAAGTTTATATGGACAAGATCACCACCCCATCCTGGTGGACAAGAAGCCTGACATGAGTCAGCAGTGTGCGGCCGCAGCCTGGAAGGTTGACTGTGTCCTGGGCTGTGTCAGGAGAGGGGTGGGCAGCCGGGCAAGGGAGGGGATTGTCCCCCTCTGCTCTGCCCTTGCGAGGCCCCGTCTGGAGTCTTGTGTCCTGGCCTGGAGTCCCCAGCACAAGGAAGATGCCAAGCTGTTGGAGTGGGTCCAGAGGAGAACCAGGAAGATGATCCAGGGGCTGGAACCTGTCTCCGCTGAGGAAGCTGGGCTTGTTGAGCTTGGAGAAGAGAGGGTTCCGGGGAGAGCTCATTGCAGCCTTCCAGTACCTGAAGGGAGCTTCTAAACAGGAAGGAAAGTGACTTTTGACATGGGCAGGTAGTGAGAGGAGAAGGGGAAATCGTTGGATGAGGCTTTGAGGCAACCTGGTCTAGTGGAAGGTGTCCCTGCTGATGGCAGGGGGGTTGGAACTGGATAATCTTTAAGGTCCTTTCCAAGCCAGACCAGTCTGGGATTCTATGATCCCTGACCACACAACAGTCTCCCACGCGCTCCCACTGCACTTGTGAGCACGCCACAAGCTCACAATGCTCGGAGAGCGAGTGAGCATTGACCCTGCATGCTAGAGAGCAGAGCCCGCTCTCTTAGAAGCCTCATATCATATCATATCATATCATATCATATCATATCATATCATATCATATCATATCTAACTACATAACTTGTATTTTTAGGACTGTGGGAATGGCCCAGTTACACCTTCAAGTGCTGCCTTGAGGTAACCCGAGGCTCTGGGGCAGCCCACAATATAATGAAGTTAGTTGTTCTTCACATGAAATCTGCACCAAGGTTTGCTTGGTTGGGCTAGAGAACTTTTAGATAGCACAGTTTGCTTTCTAAAAGCCTCTAAGAAGATAAGCAGCTCCATTTTAGAGGAGAGAAAAAAAAAAAAGCTGCAACACAAACTCAGCAGTTTGACTCTTTCAGCAAACACACGCAAGCTGTGCACTTACTCCTTGTATGAACCACAGAGAAATAAGACTGTTTCAGTCCCACGATCTAAATATGAACCAGCACCTTGGTTAATTGTAGCTCTACTGAACAGTCTAAATATGTACAAGTTTACACTCTCACTGTTCTCTCCTATGACCTTTCTTTTTTTTCCTTACCCAGTTAATGACCTGAGGCCTTCCAAAACGCATGTTCCTCTTTAATTAACAGATATTGTATTAGGCCTTTGCAATAACTCATCAGTTAGCAGCTCAAAGTGTTTTGGAATCTATAAGCAGCAGCTATGAAGAGAACGATATCCTGATGTGATTTCTCCTGAAGCAGACGTTGCACATCTGTATCTCTTGTGCTATGTATATCGACCATGTAGACGTGCCTGGATTCTAAGAACAAGGACCTCCCTCTTCAACAGCTGAATAAACTGATTTATGCATCTCTGAACATACACCAGACCTAGTTAGACCTCTTTTTTTTCCCTCAATAATCTCTCAGTAATTTTGAGAGTTTTAATTTTGCTGTAAATGGGGATGGAGCCAGTCTGAGTATCTCAACATCCCCCTACACAGTGAAATCCCATTCTCCTCTCTTTGTGCATTATTAATTTTGACACAGGAAAACTGTTTTATCAAGGAGCAATAAAAAATTCAGGCTATATCTTTGCCAAGTAGAAAGAAGAAAAAGACTTGCAGAATTTCATGCAAGAATACAGCAAGAAGGGATATATATACACATACACACATAGATATAATATAAAAATAAGAACTGTTTCTCCATTTTGACATGAACTGTAAGCCTAGTGCAGTAACTGGAAAACTGTAACTTCAGGGAACTATATCATGTTTGAAAAGCTTTACTGCAGAATTTTCCATGTTTTTATAATACAGAACTCCCATTCAAATGCATCTTTGTTCAAGTTTTGACAACAGAAGTCCGAGGGCCAGGTGTCAAAGATCAGCTCCAGAGTAATTTGTATTTCATGCAACTAATTTAATGATGGAGCAGTAACTCATACCAGAAGAATAAATAGGATGAAGATGTTACTTCCTCTAATTTTCTAGCTATGACAGCCCACTTGTCAGAATTCTTAGACTCTTGTAAAACTGACTTTGCTACTGCAAACTCTGGATGGCAAAAGCAGCTGCTTTTCATCTGTTCATCAAACTAAAGCACTTTCCAAGCTAGGCTAGTACTTCAAATACTGCATGTTTTCCGTGCTTTTATTCTGGAATTACTATTATGCATGGTATGTAACAGCAACAAAAGGGGACTTAAGTAAAAAAAAATTTACTATGCCATTCTAAGGGTTGTATCACACTCTGAATTTACTCTCTGTGCTCAATTTCCTCCCATCGCAGCATGGACAGTGACATGACAGAGGGCACACACAGCATTCCCGTTACTCCACTGGGACAATACCTTTTGGGCAGTTACAAATCTGCTCTTCAAGGGTTTCCTGCTTTCCACAGGATTAAGAGGGTGCTTTACACGAAGGAGAAAAGCAACATACAAATATGAGTAGCAACTAGCTCTGCATGAGCTGTAGCTTTTATCTGCGATGTTGTCTTCCTATTTTCATTCACAAAAAATATATTTCTTTCTTGAAAACTGGTTGGAAAAACCTGAGATACCTTAAGAGAAAAAGAAATAAAGTATATTTTGAATTGATGTGTGCTTCCTCATATTTGTTCCTTTCTAGTGACCAATATTCTTTTTGATACTCTGCTTTTGAAGATTAGGGAAATCTACACATTTCTTCCATTTGTCAAATATGTGCTAACTACCTTCATCTGAAACATGATAGAAAACTTCAGTAGGCACAACTGTTCTGTATGAAGAGGTAAAGTAATCTCCCCTAAGTATTCTGAAAGGAATCCATGAAGAACTTCTTCTAGTTTTTATTTCCCTCACAGAATCCTACCACAAATTTATAATACATATTATAAAGAAATCTCAGGTTAATGGCTGTCACCATTGTCATTTAATCTCTGCATTTACCATAGAAATAAGAAAAATGTCACCATCAAGAACCATACTAGAAGAAAACTGAAGGAATGCATGTTTGAAGTAATGCAAGCTGCAAGCACAAAGCTTGTATACCTTAAATCCCCTGATTTTGTATATTCTTTGCATATTCTTAAATCCCCTTTAAATCCCCTTTGTATACCTTCTTAAATCCCTTGATTTTCCTACTATTTATCAATTCCTTCTTAAGCATTAGAGAGATGCACAAAGAATATACAAGATTATATTCCAGATAACTGTATGAAATATACTTTAATAAGAATACAGTCAAGTTTCCTACAAAATTAATTGATGAGTCCTGAGGGCAAAACTACCCAGGTCAAGAGCAGCACAGATCCTTCCAAACCAGACTCAGGTTTACCCCTCAGAACCGACATCTGGGTTTTGGGGACAGTCTCCCACTTCCTCCCCCCCCCTTTTTTTATTTAATAATTGGGTAAGACTAGAAGAAACTATGACTGTATATATTAAATCTTTGTATTAATATCTAGCAGTTTCATTATAAAAACTATTCCCTTCAAAATGCTTTATTTTCACCACATCTACAAGACAGCAATCACCTAAAATTTCTTCTTATAGATTGTTATTGAATTTTTTTTTGTGAGTGGAACATAGTGTTATGTCCATGATACCCAGGAAATGATGTGTTTCAGTCTTCCCCTTCCTGTATCTTATGATCCCCAGATGGGAAGAACAACTGAGACATAAATATACATATAAGTGGCAAGGACTGTGATTTTAGAAAGGAAGCCGTTTTGAGGGCATAATAGAGTTGACAGTCTCCATTTAAAATCAAAGTAAGGTTTTATCAATTGTCCTTTCAAAAAAATCTTAAAATTACCTCTCTTACATAATGGAAATATGTACAACAATAATGGACAACTTTCTGAAGCCTAAAGAAATCAGGAAGATGACAGATGATACCGAAGGGAGAAAAGCGATCAGGAATACAGGAAGGATAAAAGCCTCAGTCAGCCCATGGGAATTATTCATTCACATTTTTATTTTTAGAAAGATGCCAAGGCATTTTCATCTAGAAGAGTGGTTGCAGATAATAGAAATTCTGATCAATTACAGGGATCGATCAGAATTCTATGAATCTATAATTACAGGGCTTTGAAGTACTGCCAGGGGGACTAACTGACAGAGAATATCTAAGACTGGCACTACTGTATTTGAACTCTTAAGACAATGAAGAGTCTGATTCAGAAACTTCTCTTCCTCCAGCCTGGGAGCCACTGAAAGACGTATCTAATAGAAAATTGAGTCAGCCCATCACCCCTGAAAGGGTGGTACCACTCACAGAAAGGGTGCACAGCAGCAGGAAGAAACTCCAGGAGACAACAGTCACCTCTGGTGCTCCCTTGCTTGTTCTCCCTGTCTTCCACTGACATCCCAAATCTTTTGGAAAAAACAGCAGCATTCTAGTCCTGCCTCCACCACAACACCACCAGAGAACAGAGATAGGCTTGCGATAATGACATCTACTTTTCCCATCATTTTCATCCTCCATTGCCTCAAATATCACTCAAACCCATCCATCACATACTTCCCAGATGCAGATAAACCAGTCAATCAATCATTGCATAGTCTCTAATGTTTTAGAGATCGATGCATCAGCTCTCACAAAGAACAAAGGACCACAGCTAAACAAACCTGGGCTACACATTATAAAGACAAGATATTAACAGATCTATCTTTGCAAACCTACAGAAAATTGGAATCCCTTCTCCCCTGACAATTCATGGTACCAGAAGATCATGGAAAAGACAGAAAATGGGAATGGTTTCTGTGGCTGGAAAAGTTTCCACAGTTTTATCTGTCCTCATTCAGAATTGGGAAGGGAGTTCCTTGCAAAATTCTGGAAAGGAGAAAGTATTCTCAGGGGCTACTCAAGGTTTCTGGAACAAAATCGTACAGAATCCAAGGAGCTTGCTTTCCAAGTCAAACATTCCCTTTGTTCATCTGGACTTCTCTAGCAAGTATCTAGTTTTGTGCCTACATTTCTGTATGTGGATAAACGACAATTCCAAGCAAGAAAACACAAGCACTGATAACATTGAGATTATAGTAACTAAGACTCTACAGAGAAGAGAGTGAAGTAATAAACCAGCACACACCCAGCTTTCTGATCTTCTCCATGCTGCAAGCAGCTTACACAGCTAGAACTGAAGACAGTACTAACTGTCTCTTAGGATCTTCTCTGAGTGTATAAGAAAATGGGCTTGTACACATAATTAAGCTTTATCCAGAAGTAAACTTCAAAATAACAGCATAACTATAGGAACGTGCCACATTATAGTGGTCTCTTATCTCAAGACACAGCCCGGCTGGTTTCTGATACAGAAGTAGTCTGCTAACAGGAAGAGTGCAAGACATTTATTAGAATGAAGGAGCAAAGTCAATGTCTGTGCCTGGGTTTCATTCCACGATCTTCTACAAATTCAAAGTAAAAAAATCACTTCTATGGCTCAATTTTGTGACAGATATTCCTCTTCTGGAGCAATGCTGTCATCTGCACAGACAGTGTGAATTTGATTTCTAGTTTCTGTTGGTTACATCAAAATTCTGGTGGACTGCTTGCTTTCCTGGGTAAGCACCCTAAACAGGAACTTAGTTTATGGAGAATCAACTTTTAATTATTGCAGCTTTTCACCTTCAAGTCTTCCTGCAGGCTGGAAATACAATTCATACACAAAGCCAAGAGAAGACTTTCTAATGCAAATGATAATTTTTCAGTGTAATTAGATGACTGTAGATTCTTACAGACACCGTATTATAGGAGTACAGCCAACTATAAAATTGCAGAGATAACTTATCCGAAAAAAAACTGAAGTGAACTGCAACCGCTCCTGTGCCCAACTTACTGAATATTCAGATTAATTTTCTTAAGTATTTTTCTTACAGTTTTCTTGACATCCACATGCTAGTGTGTACCAACAAGGCTAATCAGCAGCTGGAAACACAACTGTAACTTAATCTGCAACTTAACTGAAGTTGTAGTAGGTATATTTTTAGTAACAGCTTGAAAATTTAGGCCATTAAATTCAGTAACAAGCTTGAAGATATGAATATCTCATCTACTTAATTGAGTGCTTTTATAAAAAACTAAGCCATGAATTCATTTGGTTATATAGTCGATTTTGCCATTCATCAGTGCCACTCTCACAATTTAAGTAATTTACCACTAGAAAATTTAAAATAAAGTTGGGTCGGGGCAACTCCGCCTATCAATAGAGGCTGGGGGATGGAGGCATTGAGAGCAGCCCTGCCAAGAAGGACATGGGGTGTTGGGGGACGAGAAGCTGGACATGAGCCGGCAACGTTCGCTCACAGCCCAGAGGCCAATAACCGTGTCCTGGGCTGCACCCAGAGCAGCGTGGGCAGCAGGTCGAGAGAGGGGATTCTGCCCCTCTGCTCCGCTCTCCTGAGACCCCACCTGCAGTGCTGCCTCCAGTGCTGGGGCCACCAACAGCAGAAGGACATGGACCTACTGGAGCCAGTCCAGAGGAGGCCACAAAAATGGTCAAAGGGCTGGAGCAGCTCTGCTGTGAGGACAGACTGAGAGAGTTGGGGCTGTTCAGCCTGGGGAGGGGAAGGGCCTGGGGAGATCTCATTCCAGCCTTCCAGTACTTTAAGGGGGCCTCTAAGAAAGATGGGGACAGACTTTTTAGCAGGGTCTGTAGCAATAGGACAAGGGGTGATGGTTTTAAACTAAAAGAGGAGAGATTTAGACTAGATATAAAGAAGAAATTGTTTACACTGAGGGTGGTGAAACCCTGGCCCAGGTTGCCCAGAGAGGTGGTAGAAGCCCCATCCCTGGAAACATCCAAGGCCAGACTGGACGGAGCTCTGAGCAACCTGATCTGGTTGAAGATGTCCCTGCTCACTGCAGGGGGGTTGGACTAGATGGCCTTGAAAGGCCCCTTCCCACCCAAACCAGTCTGTGATGATATGAATGTCCAACATTTAAATGATCAACAAGAAATAATAAAAAACTGTGGTTACTGTCTAGATGTAAGAGACTCTCAAAAGTGATAAAAAAAGAGAATCCAACCCCAAAAGCATACAGAAGTTCTAACAGAATAATACTCCAGGTGACTTATTTACTGTTGACACTGTATGTACCGAGACAGCACGTCTGGCATTCATGCGGATGGGCTGCACGGCTGCTTAAAGACAAACAGAGTTTGACTTTGGAGGAGCTCTGAGCTCATCCTTTGGATTAAAGGTGCATTAGTGGCTGGAGCACAGCAGGCAAAGTTCTTGGGGGTTAAATTCCAGCTTAGATTGACCTAAAGGAAAGGGTGAAACCCAAGAGCTCTCTGGGAGGCACACCAAAGGCACGCTCCTGACCTGGGCTAAACCACTCATGTGGATACAACCTCTAAGAACCAGAGCACACGCTATCACCTGAGAGTGATGTACTGAGAGTGGTGCTGGGAGCTGAGGACCCACAACACACACAGACTGCTTCTTCATCCTCACAACTTCTTTCAAACATTTACCACCATGTGTGCTCTAGTTTCTTCTCTGATTATTTCTGAAGAAATTAAAAAAAACCCACCATACATCCATTTATTTTAGGCTTTTGCTAGTTTTCCTTCCTAAACAGCTAGAGCAGTTTTAACTATGGAAGATGTTTTAGTGGAAGGTGTCCCTGCTGATGACAGGGGGGTTGGAACTGGATGATCTTTAAGGTCCCTTCCAATCCAAACCATTCTGTGATTCTATAACTATGCTTTAAGTTTTTAGATTTGTTTATATGATTTTTTTTTCCAAATAAGGTCATAAAGCTTAATTTCTTTAAATTAGGAATAAAAATCTTCTTTACCACAGCAGCAGAAGAAAACTAAACACAAAAGCTAAAAGTGAAGGACACCCAGACCAGCTCTGAAGGTTTAAGATACTAATAGAAAGATAACTTCTCTTTAAAAACCAAGCAAATTGGTATAGCTTATATCTCAAAAATCCCCCTGGGGAATAGTTCCCTCAATCAGATAGGATATAATAGCAAATGAAGAGGAAAAATATTTTTCACTGAGATGATTAATTTTAAGGTTTCTTTCAAATTGTACTAGAGCACTCCATCCAGTCTTCCTAGGAAGAAATATTCAGTGCCAACCTCCTTTTCTAACACTGTTGTCCTCTTTTGTGGCTGATCTCCCAGATATACTTTCACTTGAGGAAATTAATTATTTTAGTCCCACTTCCCTTTCTTTTTAAAATTAACCAGGCATACCTGGCTTTTTTTTTTTTTTTAATACTATCAAATATAACAGCATATTGAAAATAGCACCACACATTTATGTTCCTTAGACCACACCTACCTACCAATAACGTTCAGCATCTTTCCATCCACTGGTGGGTTTAAAAGGGTGTAGAAGACCCATTCCTCTGCATCTTCACCTGCTACTGTCGCACCAATGCTGCAAAATCCTGATAAAACTAACACATACCCATTTTTTAACCCCACATTTCCATATGGTTTAAAGTTATTCCCCTAGGCATAGCATAACACAGCTACACCTCAGCTTTGGAGAAGGAGGAAAAAAAAAACCAAAACAACCCTCTAATTTTATAGGGCACTCATCACAGCAGATTGGAGACTTAATTTAATTTAAAATTGAAAAAAACCCCTTGAAAATCATTTTTTTGGCACAGAAAGACCTACAGAGACCTTTTGCTCAGTAAAAACTTTATAGGAAGATTACACAGAACAAAGCAGAGCAAATTGGGTATAATCCTTTCACAGCAAAGGAATTTTGAATCCTCTGTGAAAAGGAATCTATGAAGGATTAAAACTCCTCCTATGCCTCTGACAAAGACAAGACAAGCAAAAAAGTTAGCTAAAAGGCATAATTCAGGCACAGCAAACAAGTAGAATATTGTTGCTATTTTGCAAATATTGCGCATAAAAGAGCTACACGATTCAATCTTAAACTCAAAAAGATCTAAATCTTAAGCCAACTCGATCGGTAAAGTAGCTCTGCAATAGGATGTAGCATGAAAAACTTAAAGGTTTAACAAAAAAGTATGTTCAAACTAAATTCTCTATGCATTTATTTTGGTGAAACTCAAAAAACTTCTGAATTTCACAGCGTATATATTTTTCAAATTGAAAAATCACACGAGTGGAAAGCTGTAAGATCCTTCAATATTCTCATGGAGGCGTGGGTGTGTGTGTCTATAAATCAGGTACAGAAATACATAATTTAACTCACTCCCCAAGTCACTTGAAATGTAGCCCTAAAGAGAGAATCCTTCACTGACATTCACCAAATCTGTGTGTACCTTGTACTCCTTTAAAAAACAAAACAAAACAACTTTATTTCTGCCCTGATAAGAAAAAGCCTCTGAAACAAAAGCAGACTTTAAACAGAAGTGAGCAGTACTCTAAAAATAGCCAAAGGTCAAACACTGTCTGACAAGGTGGCAGGGCCAGCAGAGACCCAAGGAGTTGGTGGGATCCTTCATAGCGTCAACCCTCTGCACTGAGCTTGACTAACCTTGTTGGAGGCCAAAAGTTAAGTTCCAGTCTGGTAGCTTTTTTTATAAGGTTGATGTCTCCCCAGCAGAAAAATATCACAATATTATGCTGAAAAAGAGACTAGACTACTGTAGCCCCTCCCCACAGGAAGCACTCCTCTCACCTTGCTGGATGCCGCGACTTGCCCGTAACGACCCTTCTCTTGAACACAAGATAATTATTAATTTTCTGATAATGAGGAGACACTGAAGAGCAGCCAGTGGTCAGAGTAGTAACTTGTTTTCCAAGCCAGAGTAACAAACACAGTTGCTACAGACAAGAAAAGTAGTTTTCTCTAACAAAACCATCTTGCATGGTGGGGAAAAGAACCCCAAACCCTTCCTCGCTGAGAAAAGACAGATGCAGGCACCGCCTAGAGCTGACACCTTCTGTGGAGCACAAGTCACGCTGGCTCTTCTGTTTTACTCTAAAAGAAAAAAGTAAGCTGTTTCTCTGATAAGACAGCTGGTGAAGGGTCTGGAGCACGTGTGTGATGAGGAGCGGCTGAGGGAACTGGGGTGAGGGTGAAGAGAGGTGGGGGTGGGTCTGTTCAACCAAGGAACAAGTGACAGGACAAGAGGAAATGGGCTCAAGTTGTGCCCAGGGCAGTTGAGATGGGATGTGAGGAAGAATTTCTTTGCTGAAAGGGTTCTCAGGCATTGGAAGGGGTTGCCCAGGGCAGTGGTGGAGTCCCCATCCCTGGAGGTGTTTAAAAGACGGGTAGATGCGGAGCTCAGAGATCTGGTTTAGTAGCGGACAGGTACGGTTGGACTCAGTGATATCAAAGGTCTTTTCCAACCAAACAGTTCTATGATTCTATGATTTTATGACAGTTTAAAAACGACATTCTGCAATAGCTTTAAATTAATTACAGAATAACTCAGTGTTTTACCAGAAAAACCAATGACGCGTAACCTCGTTAATGAGGAGACACTACTCTGTCTTTCTGGCTATGCTGTTCCAGTACTTGCACTGTTCGACTGACTAGCACTCACCTAACAGATAAATGACACCTAAAACCTAAGAAAAGCTTTAAACAATAAAAATACAGTGGAAACACTTCCTGATTTGTTCAGAAGCCTACAGATTTGCTCCAACAATGATTTCAGTCTACTGATCACTATATGGCAAAGCTTAAATGTGAAATCCTTTCAGGCAGTTAAGGTGATTGCTTCTCTCTGTTTTACACACGTATAGCGTAACCCTCCACATCATCAAAATGGAAATTTAGAGGCAATATTTTGGTGAAATTATGCATGCAAGCTTACAGACTTATTTGGCATTATTCTCCCTATAGTAGAAGTCTTCAAATAGTTCTTCAAAAGACTGGCTTAGCAAACTGCAGTGTTACTCACACTTGCGAATGAAGCACAGCCTATTACATAGACGATTTGTGAGGTCATAGCATGAGAATGATTTTTAGAAATATGTTTACAGTCAAATGATATAGAATCATAGAATGGTTTGGATTGGAAGGGACCTTAAAGATCATCTAGTTCCAACCCCCCTGCCAGCAGCAGGGACACCTTCCACTAGACCAGGTTGCTCAAAGCCTCATCCAGCCTGGCCTTCAACACTTCCAGGGAGGGGGCATCTACAACTTCGTTGGGCAACCTGTTCCAGTGTCTGACCACCTTCACAGTGAAAAACTTCTTCCTAATATCTAATCTAAACCTCCCTTCCTTCAGTTTAAACCCATTTCCCCTTGTTTTGTCATTAGCTGTCCTTAGGAAAAGGCCCTCCCCAGCTTTCTTGTAGCCCCTTCAGGTATTGGAAGGCCGCTATAAGATCACCCCGGAGCCTTCTCTTTTCCATATGATTGGCATCTTTAAACAGGAAAAAAAAAGAAATCTAGTTTATAGATAAGTGGGTGATAAACAGAAGCAAGATGGCAAGTAGATGCAATTTGAACAGCAAGATTTCCAGCTCTCTTGATTCTTCCTTCTGGTTTTTTTAATCCTCCACTGATAATTATAAAATGTTTCCAACATGGTGTTACAACAGTTGAGTTTGTCAGTGTCTTCTTTAGACATCTGCAATTACATTCTAATACTGTTCAACATTCCTGCCTAAAAATCCACTTACTTTTCAAATTTTAGTTAAAGCTCCACAGATCAATGAGTAAAGACACACTCAGAATAAGCCAGCAGTATATACAAGCTTTACCATAAAGATTGCTATAGGGAAGGAAGCACTGAAGAGCTTGGACAGTATTTCACTTCAGTCAAATCTACTTTTCATGAAAAAAGCTACTCAAAGGAAACAAAGCATGAGCTAGAACTACATTTTTCAAGTACAGTTATCCTTTGCACTGTTTGCTCTTCAAAATAAATGTTTGTGCCTTAAAACAGAAGTACCAAAGGGTGAGATTCACCTTACTAGGTGTAGACATTAAGTCAGTGAAATCAATGATGTCCCCAAACTATTTTTCCCTGAGGAGAGGAGGGGATAGAGTAATGGATTCGGATATATATAAATTTGTAGAGGTCAGTTTTACCAGGAACGTGAGAGAGACACAAAGATAAAACTCTGAGAATTGGCCTTAACACGGTATTTGAAACAAAAATATCCACTACCAAAAGAAACAATGTTCCAACTACATAAAGAATGAGATTAAAAGTTGATGGGATGCTCTCCAGTTGCCTAAAGCAACCCTACTGAACCTTTGAAGGTGGTGACTGATCAGATCCTGACCTCACCAAAGATTACAGCTGAAGGACTCCTGGTTTTTAGGATATCTCTTTACCTTCAGAATCCCAAATATTCTGGATTGCAGTACTTTTAGTTTCTCCAGCAGGAAATACTTGGTATAAAATACTTCACTAATTGCAGAAAATGTGAATAAGGATGGGTTAACACGCGCCTAAAAAACTGTTGGGAGAAACAGACATACTTGGAAGTTGGCCATGTTTGGACAATTTTTAAGAAGGACTGAAAAAGGCAAATCCTTGGTGGATACACAACCTGTCACCTGAGAGCCAACACTCCAAAATCAAGGGTTACCAAGCCACAAAAAGATTTTTCAATACTGGAAAACTAGTGTGTCTGGTTGGTCGGGGGTTTGGTTTTGTTTGTTTGTTTGGGGTTTTTTTGTTGTTTTTTTTAAAAAAACTTTCCCCCCCCAGGTTAAATGGCTAAATCTTTTTTAATATTAATTTTTCCAAAAGCAACGAAGTGTGAAGTACAGAGCAAGTCAAGAGTATTTTAGCTCTAGCAGTTTGTCTGGCAAAGGTACAAGTCAGTAAAATGGAATTATGCAAGAAAGAAGAGTCAGGAAACTTCATGCTACTGATCCCACCTATTAAAATGTTCACCCAAAGACCATTTCTGCAAAGCCAAATACCTTCCATCACACCTTATCACCTGCCAAAGCCTCTGCTTTGCCCAGTTTGTTCTGCAGCCCTTTTAAGCTAAGTAAAAAAAAAAAA
>NW_010293560.1:0-7980 GCF_000700745.2 Antrostomus carolinensis
AAAAAAACCCCAAAAAACCAAACACCACAACTTTCTCTGAAATAATTTTGGCCAGAGTCCTTTTATGTAACAGGAAAGTTGCGATACAGTGCAACAATACATCACGCATGCCAGAACAAGAAGAATGCTACTTTTGTGTAGGTAGGGAAATAGTTGTGATGTGCAAAACAGATATTGTTTTTCCATCACTTTGGCCAAACTTTACACTTAGCTTCTCATGTTGGGAGAGGGTGTGACAGTAGATAGGATGTAGCCTTTGAAACTCCATCTCCACAGAGAAAAGACAGATGGAATCCAGCTGGCGGATATCACACACGTTTTCTGTTCTCCTCGATATCACAGATCTGATAAACACGGAAGAATAACAAGCCTTTATAGAATGCAGATGAACAGAGGAGCCTATCTGTATGTAAAAGAGAGGGGCCTCAGTTGGCTGAATACTTACTTCTGCTAAATGAAAGTTAACTCCCACGATCTCATAAAGCGAGAATCTACCTGTTCAAGGCACATATTTGATTATATACCACATGAATTTATTGACCTCCCATGGCTGTTGTTATCCTGATCTCATTCAACACCATGTCATGTCAGACTTATATTGATAGCAAGGAAAAGCAACTCAGGGTGAGGATGTTCAACAGGAGTTCACCGGGTTGCATGAATCTTTGTCTTAGAGAGCATGATTGGTGGTCTGTGATCATCCAAAGGCTGCACTCTGGCTTTTAAAATAAAATCTTAGAAACCTGGGAATAATGTGCTAAGACAAGTGCTGTCTGGTGATGGGAACCAGGAAATGGTAGCTGTGAATACCTGAGTGTGAATGACTCATCCAGTGACCTCCTTTGGCTTCCCTGTGTCCTCCTGTAACCTCCTCATCTTTCCTGCTTCAGACAGAGCTGCAAGGTGTTGTTACCCAGAGGATTTTGTGATGGGATTTTGTGCTCCCCAACAAAACTGCTGCAATTAATAAGAGAAGAGGCCTAAATTATGATCTGTAGTTGCACAGGCTGTTACTGTTGATTTCACCTGTGCAGATATTGGGTCACATTCTAATCTGGTTTTGATTAATACAGAGTGAATTTTGATCTCCTTTTACCCAATAGGGCAGCACTGTCTTAATGGAAAGTGAACCCATGACAGAAAGTGGCATTATGTTTGTTTAGATTCCTCCCTATCTAAAGGAGCTGATGCTGACATGATTTCCACAAAGAGGTAAATTTTAAGTGTATATTAATTTAATTTATCTCTGTACTGGAATGGTACTCACACATCTTTCTCTTTTCTCCTATGTAAGTTACAGTGAAATGTTCCCTTCCTTCCCTGCTATTCCCTTATGGATGAAGGAATTGTGGTCACACAACAGAAATCCCAGAGGATGGACTCTCTATCAGTATCAGAAAAAGTCTAAATTGAATCTTAGATGTCAGCTCTGAGCTTAGCTCACTGCTTCCATTTAAATCTATTTATAATTTGTGAGGTCATGGCCATAAGTTTTTCTTTTATTTCTCCTCAAAAGGAACAGTGAAACCTATTTTCAAAAGACTTCTGGACTCTTGAAAGACACACTGAAACACATATGAGAGATCACAAGTTGTTGTAGAAATTTAGATTATTTGACCTTAAACTCCTGTCTCCAGCAGTGGCTACCTCTGCTGCTCCAGAGCACATTGCAATCTTCTCTTACCCCTAAATCCTGCAGAACCCCTCTGCTTTTGGCTGCTGGATTACAAATCAAGAAAATAAACCCACAGTAGCAAGATACCTAAAACCAAGCACACTTCTAAGAAGATTTGCCCAAAGCCAATTTTACTGAGTAGGTAAAATCTACTCATAACTTTCACTGAATGACTGTACTTACTCCTCATGTATTTTTCACCTCAGCCTTTCAAAATGAAAATCTGGTTTTGTAGAACCCTAGCTGCTGTACCTTCAGAGAGGTCCTTCTATCTATGTCTATTTTTAAGCATGTGAGTAGTCTTAAGTCAAAATTTTGCTGGAAGTTAAGCATATGATCTCTCTTGTTGAATCTAAGCCTAAGTCCCCAGTGCCTTTGCCTCCTGTGCACCCTACTGCACACTGGAAACACTTCCTCAATTCCAGCCCTGGTTTTCCTGTTCAGGGCAACAAGAATCTGCTGTGTTTTCCACCTGATGTCTGAAAAACACAGATCAGGAGAGAACTGCTTCTCCCTTCAAAAATAAACAGGAGATGATAGGTTTCATCTGTCTGATAACAAGATAACCACAGAGGCAGAAATTAGATTAGAAATGTCTTTTTTAGGGGAATTGTTTCCTGTATCATTTAAATTTTGTTTTGTGTTTCCTGAAGTCAGTATAGTGACTTTCCTAATATTATTTCCCTATTTTCATCCAATAAAAATCATGTTGGTTATAGGATTAGTAGATAATACTAAGGGCTTTGGGAACATTCTGGAGCTGTGGATGCTTTCATTGTTTCCCTATTAAGTGTTCAAAGATCCTTGGCTTATTTATGCTTTTACCTCTTACTTTTAGCCAGGCTTGATTTAGATTTAAAAGGTTCTGCGAAAGAAAAGTGTGAAAAAAAGACCACATTAATAATGTGCCTCAATACATGGAAGGGTTTTCCAGCAACACGTGCTCTATGGAGGATTTACTGTTTTGTTACTTTAAACAGATGTCATGTATCATTTGGGAAGCCTGAATTCTATATGTCCTTTCTATATAAGTACACAGTATGGAAAAAATCTAAGCCTGTAAGAAGAAGTGAATTTTACGTTTAAGAAGAACAAAGACTGAATGGCCACAAGTTTTGTTATAGTCATATATAACAGAGAAGCTCTTTCTGTGCAATGGACTATCGGTTTATCAGTTCCTAAGCTAGCTGATTTGGGAAGTTTATTAGATCACGTTAATAAAGTACCAGGTTCAAGTTTAAAGCACAGAGGTAATGCCACACTGCTGCAGCCAATAACTGTGCAGTTTCCCTGAAGAAACAAGGGGTTGAAGTTTTGCTTTCCAGCCTGCTTTCTCTAGGATTCACTTTTTGCAGCCATGACACAGATTAGGTGCCTTCTGAGGAACCTGTCCTGCAGTCTGAATTTTGTTCCAGACTCAAAACTGCCATGAACATGCACCCCTTGTCACAACCTTCAAACAGCAAAGAGATCAGAAAGTGCAACAGAATGAAATAAAACACATTGAAGTCCTGAGTGGCTGTGGAAAAAAAAAGTGTATTTTGTTCTCATGCAGTGCACAAGGTTGTAGACACACCATTCATGTCACCTTGAGGTATAATAGTTGTTGACAGAGAAAATAACAGGCTTTACTCCAAACAGTTGAGAAGTAAGTAAAGGAAATGAGTGAAAACAAGGAAACTTCACCTCCTAAATTTCATCGCATTTTCTCTATAGACTTTGTGTCCTTCCATTGCTGTGACACAGTCCTGTAGTTTGGTCCCAGCTGAGATGTATTGGGCTGAATCACGCACTCAGCAAACCGGAGTTGATCTGTTTTGAACAGTGAGCCTGTGGAGGTTGGGAACAGTTGTATTCATGGGGTGGAACGTGCAGACTGGAAATGCACTGTTAGCAAAGGTTGATGAAAACTGATACTTCTGATCCTTAAACAAGATGGAAAATATGAGCCTTATGAAAACCAGCTCTTAAAGTTTGACTGAAGAAAATAGGGAAATTTACCTTGTTTCACTTCACCACGGCTGTTAAATAACCCTCAAATATTTGTGTCACATTTCTTTGGGTGCCTTTCACTGGACTTAAAAGCACTGCACAACTTACAAGCACAAAATCACTATTTATTGCCAGAACATGCAGTACTGGATTGGGACTAACTTGCTGGTAGACTAAGCATTAATAGCATCCATCATGTGGTATTTCACTGCATTCCCCCTGGTGAGTATCTGTCAGATGGGCCCTTGCCCAGTCACTTGCCCTTTTGCTCCTTGGGACAGGTTAAACCTCAATCTTGATGAGTTTCTTCTTCTTCTACCTTTCTGATCTTTCTCTTAAGGTTTTATATCTTCTTGTATTTCTGTTTTTTTCTTTGAAGGTTTGATGACATCACATCTTTGTTTTTAACTGTGGTTAATCAGTATTGAATCATCTCTCACCGTTGTTTTCTGCTTTCACACCTTGCATGTGTTGGTGGTCTGTGTACTCACACACAGAATAATGGGCTCTGGGTCACAGGTAAAGCAGAGGATTTTCTTGAAAGCTATAGATCTGAGCTATTTTCTGGACAGAGTAAGAGGCCTTAGACTCTACAGACACAAACCACAGACTACCACCTCAATCTGGATAATGTCCATGTGGGAAGATGTGTCATTTTAATGCCCTAGACACTTACATATGTGCTTTATAAACAAAGATACAATTCATTATTCAGTTCCTACATTTTTTTACCTTCATGGATATTCCTGGGCATTTTCCCAACTATATGTGTCATATCATACCCAATGCCACCCATCTGGTGGCCACCAAGCCCACAAGAAAACACTATTTATGTGATATCAATGGTATATTGTCAGATCTAGGTTTCAGTATATGGGAAAAGGATGAGACTTGCTGTCCTGGGACTTTCTTCTCATCAGAAATAGTCCAGAACATATTATGTGTCCCAGACTGAGAAGCCCCATTGCAACACTGGCTTGTCAAACCAGGACTGGAGTCCCACATAATCAGTAGATATTCTGCTGGTATTCCAATCCAGTGTAAGGTAGCTCCCAGCAGCAATATCCAACAGAAACAAGTTTCAAATGGTATTGCTCAATATATGAATGAGAGCAGAATTTTTCTTCAGAGCTGTCAATTCTCTTGCTTTGGCTGCATGTTCCTCACTGCACCTGGAAGAAGAGTAAAGTATATTGCTTGCTGATTTCCTTCCTCATTCTCCTCCTCTCAGTTTTCTCGAAAGCTTTCTAATTATTGCATTATGCAAAAGGGGGGAAAATACCAAAGACATACACAAGGTGAAATAAAAACATGCCCAGGATTGAGCAGCAAGTAACTTGTCAATCTAACAGCTTTTTCCAGACACGTGAATAAATTGTCTGTGAGGGGGAGAGGGAGAAAACACAGATAGTGAAGGGTCCTTTAATCTAGCAGAAAAGAAGCATCACAGGAACCAAATTAAAGCCAGACTCATTCACATGAAAAATAACTTAGCAGCAAAGATGATTAACCATTGGAACAGAGTACAGAGGGAAGTTATAAAATTATTCCCGATGCCCTGGTGTCTTCAAATCAAGACTGGATTCTATCCTATAAAATATGCTTTGATCAAAGAAATTCTTGGACTTGACACAGAGGAGGTCACACTAGATAAGGTGATCATTCCTCTGACCTTAAAACTCTACAAATATGTACCTTCAGAGGGAAAGGTCAGACTGTGGTTGCAGTCTGGCACAGGGACACCAGAAATTTTGGTTCAAGACCTGGCTCTGTTACAGATTTCCAGAATAACCACAAGCAAGTTATGTAGTTTATCTGTGCCTCTGTTCACCATCTGTAAAGTCTGGAGAATAATCCTTCTCCTGTTTAGCTTGTTAGCTATTTGGGGCATGAAAAGCAACTTATTAGGTGTGGGTACAGACCTTTCGTAAGTCTGTAAGCACCATTACAAAGTACATGCAACCATAAGGAAACCTTGACAATACAAAAGGAAAATATATTGGTTGGGAGGTAAGGAAATGCTTTGCTTTCATCAATAGCCTCCTGAGTGCAGTTAAAAGACAACACATCAGAGTGTGGGGATGGTCATTCAGCCAGAGAATTATGATTTCATCTCAGGATGCTTCTGGATACAAATAGCATCCAAGGTCTCCTCATGAGGGGGCCTCTCACTTCCTCCAGTGGCATTTGCAACATTGCACTCATTTATGTTCTCAACAACAATAATCAAATGATCAGTGTCTGTCTCTATCCATACACAATGAAGACTTGTGCTCTCTTTGCTTAGCTAAGAAACTTTGTGAGCTTCTGCCAAGAAGTGAAAGATCATTTTGAATGTCTGGAACAAATTCAAACCATGTTCCAGAGAGCTGGAAGGCTCACAGGCTTGTCCACTGCCCAGCTGCTCCTCCCTTCCTTACATCTTCATTGTATCTATCAGTCTATATCGCTGCTGGAGCTAAATTAGATGACTGTTCCACCTGTTAGCTGGACATGCTTCTAGCTTTGCCCTTTGCCTGTCACCAGGGCTGAAGAGTGAATAGCCTTTCACGGCATGTAGGAAGTAGGTTTTAGGAAATGAGCCGAGCATGAGCCGGGCTTCTACTCAGTCGGGGAGAAAAGGACTGCATCCCAGCTGGAAGCTCAGAGCAACATCTCAATGAGTCCTTATGTGAGCTGCTGTTACTTATGTCTGCTCCAAAGAGAATGGGAGCTTATGCAGCAGTTTGCTGCTCAGCTTGCAAGTACACATAAAGTGCTCTTTGCTCCAGAAGCTTCTGGTTCAGTCCCTGATGGTGGCCAGCATGGACCTGCATATATAACTCTCTCTCTATATATATGTATAAACATATGTCATACAAGTAGCATATGTAACAACAGCACTTCACATATATGAGGGAAAGTGCTACTCTCTCTGTTTATGAAGATAATTACTTCAGCAATGAGTTGCAGTCCTGCTAAGGCATCTTCTTTAAAGAGAGAAAACAGGGCTAACAATGCAATAGCCACCAACACATAGATTTTCTAGACTGCTCTAAAGGTTGCAAAGAGAATAATAGGGACCATTGTTTCCAAATCCCCACTACCCCTAACCAGCCTCTCCAAGCTACAAGCGTGACCAGTGTCAGAATAAGGTACTGAAAGCTATATGAAGGGTTAGAGAAAGAAAGGAAAGACAGCTGTTGGGATGAGTGGAGAACCATATCAGAAATACAGTAAGACACAGCTAAAACATGCACTTACATTATCCTGCCAATCCCCCCTTGGCACAACGTCTCTGCAAGTGATCCTCTTAGTCTACCACTGGTTCTCTGTGATATGTGTCTATCTGGTTTCTCATGGCCACAATAAACCCTTCTACTGCACTAATCTCATTTAACAGTTCCACTGACTTGAAAAGAACCCAAGTAAAATTGCTGTGCAATTTCTGCTGACATTATTATGGCTGTATCACTTCTCAGCTTTTGTAAACAAGATAAATATAGTTAAACTTAAAGCATCAGATATGAAGAAATTTGGCATGATATAGCAGCCTATCAGAAATATTATTTTGATGGATACCTCATGAAAAAAGGAAACAAGAGGATGCCAGTGAGGATAATAACTGCAATATTTTCTTTTGCAAAAATTATTTTACCTAAGGAGGCTGTAAGATCTTCATGTTCACTACCCTACCTTTTCAGCACCATTAGTTAATGCTGTTATCACATACAGCAGCCTGTACCTGGACTGACTCCCTGAAATCAGTGAGTTTTAGTATCAGTATCAATATCTTACAGAGCCTCTCATCTCAGAGTGCTTCACTGGAATCCAGCTACCTGGAGGTTGGAGGATAAAAGGTAGAAGGCAGGAGGCATGCAAAGCTGGAAGGGAGGGGGTGGAAATGTTCCTGAGAGGGCACAGGGAAAACCCCTACTCACAAGTGATTTCTGTGTTTGCACAGAAAGAGGACATCCCATTTGAAGGGCCTGTGTGAAAGATCATCCCCCACTCTTCCCCACATAAGTGGTTGGTTTGTGCCTGCAGCTACTCTGTGCTCGAAAGAAGACAAGAATCTCCCCTCTAGCACCTGCATGAAAAGATCAAGCCCAAGAAATCTCCCCACACCCAGGATGTACCCACGATCCCTTATCACCTCCAGGAGCAAGCTGCTGGAGGCAGGATGGGGGAAGGTAAGCTTGCAGCCCCACACTGTGCTGGCCAGGGAGGGTGGATGGACACACCAGGGGCATGGTGCACCAAGGGATGTCATAGCAAGAGGAATTACATGTTCAAGGACAGTCCATGGGGTAAGTCTAGATCCCTCCTTGCTG
>NW_010293560.1:8059-18183 GCF_000700745.2 Antrostomus carolinensis
AAGAGCTTCCTAATCTGAGATTGGGACATCTTCTGGAAGAGATACAGAGTTCACAGAAGAGACTGCATTAGCTCCTAGCCAGAGAGGAAAAAAAAGCCCTAAAAATATCTGAATTATAAAGGCCAGAGACAGAAGTTAAGCCACTGATGCTCAGAAGATAAAGTGGCTGGTTTCTACCATTGTCTGAGTGCTACACAGTCAATAAGGAACTCCAATAATGATACATAGCTCTTGCCTCTCATGCAGCTGTAAAATATAATGGGATAGATTTCCAGCATTAAGAGAGCTTAGGACATTTATGATGTCACCTTATTTTATTTTTTTGTCATCATACAAAAATATCGGCCATCAAAGTCTTGACAGAGATGCTTGTAGGGAGAGGTGTTGAAATTTGAGGGTGACAGACTGGGTAGATGGATCAGGATGGTATGATCAAATAAAGAACTCCTTGCTTTATGACGTCTTGCTTTTGAGTAGATAAGGTTCCCATCTCTCCACACTTCTGGAGAGACAGTGTTTTAGAATTGCCTCTTCTATTGCAGTGAAGAGTGAAAAACAGGCAGCATTTCCGGTTGAAGCTTATGGGAAAATATTTTCCTACCTTAGATGGGGGTAAAGCAGCTGATTATGCTGTCTTCAAAAATTTAAATTTCCCTCAAAGAAATAAAGATTCCCACTAGAATTCTGTCTAAACAGTTTGACACATACGAATTTGAACCTCATTCTGGACTCATGCTGAAGGTCACATCCAGTTGATCCACATATAAATAGGTAACTTCTTCAAGATAGACAGGAAGATACAGGCAGCCAAGGATGATGCCAGCTTCTTTCTGGGCTTCAGGCTATGAAGCCTGTGTACTTTAAGCACTGCAGATCTTGCCACACAGGCTCCAGACAAGCTTTAGGCCAAGAAATATCTGCAGTCTCAAATGAGTCAGGATACGTAGAGTTCTAGCACCTTAGATTATCTGATGCCCAGGAGCAATCAGGGAAAGTAAGTGAGAAAGAAACTTCTAGCTGAAATGAGCTCACCACTCTTCTTATCACCTTGGCTATAGCAGGCTCCCTACTGACTCCCTTACCAGATCTTACCGTGGTTTTAATGGGTCACATATGTATGCAGAGACAGTATTTTCCCACTGATTAGTTATGCTAATTTGTGGAAACATCAATAAATAGTCTAGAAAAAGTGCCTGCTAGTACATTAGCATATGAAGACAGCTATGACCTCTTGTATGTCAGCCAGTCATTATTGATCAGCATATTATTTTTTGAAATTTATGTACTTTCTGAATGTTTACAGCCTTCCTTCAGCTAATTAGAAGTCACTATTGATAATAGAAAATAATTTACTTTATAGAAAATATAGTCCCGGGAATACTGGTGAGTAAATGGCCTCAATCTGTCCATGTTTATCTAGAGAAATTTCCAGATCTTTAAAGACTATAAAAATGAAAATAACTAATTAAGTGTGTGTCTTGGAAGGATAAGAAAACTCTCTCATTCATCTTTGGCCATTGTAATAAGTCATAAGCCAAACACCTTGTCATTAAAGGAGAAAGGGAAGAACTGGTATGATTCTCCAAGGAGAACAACCTTCACTACTTTCTCATACACCACCTCAGGTCTTAGCAATGATCTTATTAACATGACTGCTACTGTTGTTCAGAGCTGTCCTGGGGCCATTGAACTGGAGCCATAGTGAGCAAACTGGAATTAAACCAGTTCTGCTTTCCTCAGCCTCTGGCCTCCCACATGGATCACAGCTGGGTTGGACCTGAGCTGGCTCTGGTGGGACAGCTTCAGCTGCTGCTGGAGTTATTGCAATGTCCATGACAAACCAATTGTAAGAGAGAAAGAATGAAAGCTGGAGACTGTTGTATCAAGAATACATTAAAGAGTGCAAATAGAGGCTGGTGGATAAGGAAATACTTTCACTGCGATTCTACTTTAGCCCCCAACTGCAACAATAATCCACGTCTCCCTTTGTTTCTCATCTCATGGTGTAGAAGCCTGGTAGTTCTTTTGTCCATGGTTATCAGAATGGCTCCTGAGCTGCGTAGTATCCTGCTCATTCTGGTTTTCACCACCCGCAGCAAGTGGACGTGAACCCACAACATCCTTAACTGCATTCCAATCCAACCAAAACACAAGCGCTAATCATACAGTTACAAAGTCCTTCAGCTGCCTCAGACGGGAAGATTTATGTTCTGAAAGACTTGGCTAGCCCATTATTGCTCATTCATTATGTTTGCCTACAAGTTATGACTGCTCTTTCCATTTAATTTTTAATGCAGCTGTAGCCTTGTCTCACTAAGCTCCAGGAAAACTGTAAAGGCACTGGCTGTTACTATGAACTTATAATCTCTTGGCAAAAGCAGCATGTGCAAATACAGACTCTCCTCTTTGCATGACAGTTCACAACACCCTACTCTGACTTTTATGCAAGAACCACTTTTTTCTTCAAAGCAAGCGTAGAGTTTAAATTTGCTTTAGTCAGAGGCTTGAGCCAGAGAAAGGAGTAAAATTTCCCAGATGAGGCATATGAATTCAGCGAACATGTCTGAATCACACATTGTGGGTCTAGATGTGGTTTACTGCTATTCATAAAACTCATTGCTGTTCTTATCTAGTGTTTCTCTTCTGTTTTATTTTTGCTGAGTGCTCATCATCTTGCTATCAGTAGTCTAGGTCCTGAGGGGAACTTTAATATTTCAGTTCCTTAGATTTTAACCCAAATCAGGTTATATTACTGTGATATTGCATTTAGTGATTCAAGATGTTTTCCATACCAGTTGTTTCTATTTAGGTAACATATCCCAAATTGTCTCTTCTTCCTAGCTTTCAAAACACTTAGATCCCCTATGCAGGTGTAGCCAAATTGTGATGCCTGATGCCAAGTGTCAGCAAACCACCTACACAGCAGCCACCATCCAACCACAGACAAAATTTTCATATATATGCAGGAGATGGTCTGTTTGCTGTCATCGGTACAGTGTGCTGGCATGGCACGGAGATGCCTCCACAGATCCCCAGAGTCTGTCCCTTGGATCCCAGGTTATTCACCCAAAATGCAGGATAATCTTGCTTTCCTCTGAACCACCAATTGTTTCCAGAAGGAATCGGAGGTGCCTGACAGTGCCTTAGAAAAGGCAAGAATAGGGAGATTCTATTGCAAATCTGCTTGATCTGGGTTCGATTTCCTTCTTTACCAAACAGCTGCATTAGGTCCAGCAGCTGTAGCACTTCTGTTAAAGTACAAACCACATCAGAGGGGAGCATCAAACACCCAGTTTTAGACAAGGACCTGGGAGATGGTGTCCCACCATCCATTTGTTCCCCAGCAAGCAGCCCCAGCAGCTGTCCTTTCCCACTGGGGCCACTGTCTGGTGGCCCCTCTAAACAAATGCCAAACCAGGCAATTCTGCTGACCATGCCATAAGCAAGCTGCACAGCAAGAGAGTCTTCTGCTGAGGCACCAGGATCTCGCAACATTTTATATTGTATGGGGACCACAACTGTTGTTGTCACAGTGGACATTGCTCCATGGCAAACCATTCCCTTGCTGGCTGCAAGGTGCTATGGGGTTCCCCAAAGCTCTTCTAGATACCAAGGTCTGTATCCTGCCCAAGAGCATGTCTGAAGCAGAGGAAAATCCAAGGCAGACCCTGCCCTGGGCTGGAGTCACCCTGCTGTGCCTCTGTTCCCTTGTGAAGGAGCCATGAAGCTGGTGACTCAGGCACTCAAGGGATCCCCATCATGGGTTGAGTCAGTGCAGGGAGTGGAGCAGCTGCAGCTCCCGGGTGCTGCAGCTAATAAATCACTCATGGTGGCTGGGGGACTGGTGGGTCCACAAGTGTGGGACTGCAAAAGTGACCTAAATTCATCGTTCCTCCTCCATCACCCACCGGCGCTGTGCCAAATGCATGGTGACAGTCACCATTCCTCTGGTTTATGCATTTGTGGCCACAGCTTTTGAGGCCACGAAAGGCTGTTACAATCACCTAGCCTGACACCCTGCCTCACAGAGCCTATAAAACTTCAGTTAATATTTTCTGCATCAAGCCTTAACTTGTGTTTCATGCAGCATACCTTGCATGACCCACAGGATCCATAGCCATTCCCTGGGGTTTTATAGATATCCAAAGTTCAGTTGGACCTAACAGGCTTCAACATTTCTCTTCTTACTTTCTGTTCTCGGTCCCTCACCATGGGCAGCAAACACACTGAAGAATAATTATGACAATTAACTTTCACCAGGTAATAGGGAAGAAAAATCAGATTAGGTTTGTGGTTGGTAATATGGAGGTCATGGAGAAAAATCAATGTACCAAATAAAAATGAAAGCACCATTCCTTTGTTTATCAAACAAATTAATAAAGGTTTTATGCATCAACGAGTATGCACTATGGCACAAACTAGAAAATTAAGTTAATTTCAATAGCTTGTCTCTGTCCACATAGTAGTGGTGAAGCATGTCTTTCATTCTTTATTACCTCTTACAAATTATAAACTTGGCAGAAAAATTTCCATTGAAATTATTTTCAGAGATCGAAAGAGTTTTTTGGGGGAGAGTCAAAATTATTTCCTCATGACAACTGTGTACTTTCTGAAGGAAAAAATGACCTTTGTGTCAGAAATCAACCCCCTGGAGTTGTAGGTTATAGCTAAGGCTAATATTTTCAAACCTGAGTGTCCAAAACTAGGCCTCTAGATGAAAAAAAGGAAAACAATCTAAACCAAGGGTCTGACAATTTATCTTAAATATGTGAATTTGTTTATTAGGAGCCTGTGCCTTAAATCTGTGGATGAGAAGGCATAAGCCAGGTGATCTTTAAAAGTGCTAAGCACTGACAGTGTTTGGTTAGGTAAACTGAAGCTGTAGGTACTCCAGACCCATGAAACTAGTTCACTTTTGTGCAACTACTTAACTTCAGGTTCAGAAATTTTTAACATTGGTAAGGTCTGAAATATTTAGCAGAGAGAAAATGAAGGATCATGGGATCAAAAATCACCCAAGGTTTTGCTATAGCTTGGCAAGTCCAAGTTGCTGTGTGCAGTGCACCCATGTGTCATGGTCCCATGCCTATCTGGTATGGCAATCTTGTTGGGACACAGAGCTTGCAAGCCCTCCTGTAGAGCTTTGGTGACTTCCAGAGCTTGCCTTGTCTGGGCTGTCTCCAGACAATTCACTTGCTACACTGATGGTGAATGAGGAATGGCTGCAGAAGATGCAACTCAAGGTGCCAGAGCAAGTCCCTGAGGGCAGCAAACCAGAGCGGCTGTCTACTGGCAAGCTATAACCTCTCCAATGGCCATCCAAGAGCAGTCACAGGGGTGAAGGTTAGGAAGGAGGCAGAGCATGTCATGCTTGCAGTTGGTAGAGACATATTGATGTCATTACATATGTTTAATGTTGCTGTCCAAAGAACCTAGAATTTTTCAGTGTTTCTGCAAATTGTTCCTCGATATATGCTGGCCTCTGTCTGTGGCGTCATTATGCTTCCTCAGTAAGAAATGATTATGGAACCAATTAAATGGCTATATCCTGAGCATTAATACTCTAAAACTGCTGCAAACATACTAATGACAACACATTGCTTATGAAAAATAAAGACCACTACATACTTATATATTTATTTCCATATTTTAGATTATAACATTGCCATAACAGTTTCAACAGATGTTTCCTAAGTGACAGGCAGAGGTTAATGGCTCTGACTTTGCCTCTGGCCATACAAGCTCCCCCCAGCTAGTCATTAAGTCCCAAGAAATATCCTCTGTCTTGAGTGTTATTGGTTTGAGTCTACTTTCAATTCCATGCCAGCCACTGGGAGTGGTGCCTCTTGTACTACAAAGATAATCTGTTGAGTAATAGCTTTACGCACTCTATTTGGTACTTATATCTTATCCCAAAAGTCAGAAAGTAGATTTACTGTGACAATAATTTGATATTGAATATGGCTGTAAGGGCAACAGAAGAAAGGTAGGAACCCAAAGCTGCAACACCATGAGGAGGTATGCCCAGGAGCTGAAACTGTGGGTGGAGATTGAAAATGCAGTAAGGAGCACAAACTCTTCACGCTGTTCGCCAGTCCCTCCTGGAGCTCCTTGCATATAGTTGCCTTGTCTACATAGCACAAGGTACTGCTGTTGAGTCACCCAACATGTAGGCATGCCTGTTCAGTCCAGTGGCTAAGGGATTAGACAGGGAGAAGGTCTCAGCTCTGTTTGCAGTTCTGCTAGCTCACTTGAGGAAAACTATTGAGGTATATTCTTTGAGATCCTCCCATATACAGCCTAATGCAAAATCTGATTAGTCAGGCTAAGGCACAGCAACTTCCAGAATGATGGTGTGTTTGACAGTCAGATGTGCTGATCCAATGATACCAAAGCATGAGGTTGCTGTTTGGGCTGTGCATTAAAACACAAGACCAAGGAAGCTGAAGAACATGGGCCTTTCAGATATCTGTTGGATGCAGCATGGAGTATGCTATATGGAGAACTACAGCAAGGAACATTTATTTTTAATGGTATGTCTTTATTTCCTGAGCCATAGGTTTTGTTGTTCTTGATGATGATTATGCATCAAACAGAATTTGTATCCTCATTCAGATTCTCATTTTAAGAACCTTCCTACGGAGCTTTTTTTCAGCCACCCATTCCGAAAGACAGTATGTACCATTTTGTAAATCAAGTGGGATTTACAAATGCTTACCTTGCTGTGTAAAGCTCTTGCACAACTGCATCAGGAGTTGAACAGTGTTTGTGCAATGATGGTCAGAACAAGGTGACTTGTAAACTATGTACACTTTGTAACTAGATGTGTCATCAAAACATAATGGAGCACTTTGCACCTCTTTCTGTGTTCTCTGATCACAGCCCTCAGAGCCATTTTGTCAGCTTTGATGACCAGATGGGAAAGGATGCCTATGTGTCACGGTGAAATGATCCAGCAAGGAAATGCCTGATGGAATGAAAGATTGTTTTGTTGAGTGAATTAAGAGCAGTTATAACTGGTACCTTACTAAAAAACCTTGTTGGATGCAAAGTCCATGCTGTTTGAATTTGGGGTTTTTAAGTTCAAATTAAGTCCTGAGTCTAGACTTTCTGAATATTAAGTTAAAAAACAAATCATCTCTCAGAAAGAACAGTGAATAGCAGAAGTATCAATATATTATAAAACTAAAACCAAATCCTAATTTGGATTTTTAGGTTGCAGAATCACTCTGGACAAAGGTTAATTTTTTGTTCATTGGCCCTGATACCTATCTTGGGTACTGTAAGGAGAGGGGGAAGAAGCTTTGTTTAATTATACTGTATTTACAGACAGATACACATTTGTCACTTTGCTTTGAGGAATAGGTTGGATAGAGGAAAATTGTCTTGACAAAAGCTTCCAGGGATACTTACTAAACAGCTACTTTCCCCGTTTTCAGCAAGAAAACACATGCATAGTTACAGTATAAGTCAGCTAATGCATATTGTTATCACTTGTACTACAGTAGCAACCAAAGCTCTCACTCACGATCAAAGACTTCTTCAAGATCATGTAAAAACCTGCTAGAAAACATGATCCTTTGCTGGCTTTCCCTGAAACTTTCCCTTCTATTTTCCCTCTTTCCACCAAAGTGTTTCTAGTTTTGTTAGAAATTAACTTTAATACTTTTGAGTATTTAATTGTGAAAGTTTTTCTCAACAGAATGGTAGAAGTGTAGGAATCAGGGGAAAGTCAGGCAACTTTCTTCTGCGGGATTTATATGTATAGCTCATGTTTTAATGTTTTACACCTACCTATACAGGTATAGCTGTGATGTGGGAAGGTTCAGCTTAGGGGAAGGGGATTTAAATTCTGGATGCTGAGCCAGTAACATCGTTCTGGAGTAGCTGGAGTACCTATCAAGACCCTGTAGTGAATGAGCTTTTTGGACCTGAAGTCTGAGAATGCAGAACTGAGAGGTCTCCTTCAAGCCCAGACGCAGACAAACACATTCTGGTTTAATCCACCCACCTTAGCCAAAATTTAAATTATGTCTCCTGGCTCCAGGTCAAAGATATTGCCCTTATTTCCGCTGAGCCATGAGGTTATTTACACATCACTCCAGGAGAAATTCCAGTGTAACCAATGAAGCTTTACACACCCAGTATAGTCGGCCCAGCATGATTCTCTAAAACAAATGCAAGATTTCCAAAGAACATCAGTGGCAGCTAGACATGAAGATTGCTGGTATCTTCTGACTACACCTCTATCAGTGCTAACTGTGACCAGTCATTGCTTTTTCATATGGCTGTTACCATGAATCAGCACCAACCCTCCAGCCATCCTATCTCCCTTCCTTGACTGTGGTCTAAGCAGAGTTCACACGCATTATATAGGGAAGCATCAGTCCTCGCACTCCAAAAATAACTAGATAACTTTTTATGGTTCCTGCACAACACAAGATAACAATCACCTCCCCTTCTGACCTAAAGATTTCTAAATCCATTTGAATTCAGTGACTGCACTGCATTCCTATGCAAGTTTGTAAGAGCAAAATAATTTACCCAGCATGAGTCTGGTGGCTAGTAAAATATGAGTATTGCCTGATAGCAACACTGTCATCTAGAGATATGGAGCAGGGTGTATTTATTAATTGAATAACTTTACTTCTGTGGTATTTTCTTACAGATACTTAACCATTTCCTTAGTTTTTGCTCAGTAGAAATGTCTCTTTTAGTATAATTACATGAAATGACATGTCTATATCTCTTGACATATTTAGATAATTTAATACTCTTAGTATTAATTTGTTTTGAAACATTGTTTCCAGCTGTCTTTAGAGTGATTACCTCAAATGACATGAGCAGTGTTAATTCATGGAAATTTGTAATTTCATCTTGTAGAATTTTCTGTTGAAATGTTATACTGAACGTTGAATAGATTCATGGCACTAATCTATGGCAAGTACCTGGCTAATTTTTCTTTTCTTTCTTTTCTTTTCTTTTCTTTTCTTTTCTTTTCTTTTCTTTTCTTTTCTTTTCTTTTCTTTTCTTTTCTTTTCTTTTCTTTTCTTTTCTTTTCTTTTCTTTTCTTTTCTTTTCTTTTCTTTTCTTTTCTTTTCTTTTCTTTTCTTTTCTTTTCTTTTCTTTTCTTTTCTTTTCTTTTCTTTTCTTTTCTTTTCTTTTCTTTTCTTTTCTTTTCTTTTCTTTTCTTTTCTTTTCTTTTCTTTTTTTCTTTTTTTCCATTGGACCCTTTAGAGGGTCTCTGTAGTGGGATCTGGTTGTTCCCATAAGAGTCTTGAACCCTCCATTGGTCCACTTCTGGGTGGGATTAGAGCACTGCTTCTTCCTACACTTTTTGTCTGTTACCTGTCACCTTCCACCAGCTCTCAAAAGGACAAATCCTGTAAATATCATAGGAGTTATGGACCAACACAACAAAGACTTCTGAGTTTGCCTCTGAGGCTTTTGAACTTTACCCAGCAATGCTTGCTGCGGTAGGAGTTATTGTGCACTGTGTATAAGCCACATATTTTTTTGCACTTGTAGATACCCCCCAGAAGAAACTGTGACTGGTTTATCTTGTGAAACACTCAGAGACAGCAAAAGTTGCCAAGTGTCAAGGTAAAGACATTTAGACTTTGTACAGAAGGCCCAAAATGCCATAGAAGATCATCATAGACCAAACATGCAAATCCTAAAAACAGCCTTTCCTTTAGCATTTTATTACTTTCTTTTCCAAATGAAGATGAAACCAAGAACTAGAGAGCATGCAATTATGACAAACTCCTTTATTTTCAACTAGAGGTTTGCTTGGACTTTCTGGGAGAGAGAAGCCCCAGAAGAAGTTTCCAGACTAGGACTGACTTGAGTCTTCTGCTCATACTGAGCCACTTTATGCTTGAGGAAGCCTTCGCTTCATCCAGACACACAAAGAACTTGATCCTGGCCCACCAAATTAATTGTGGAAGAGCAAGGTCACAGACCTGGCTATGGCACTGGAAGGTGACAGTATCTCCTGGATGTTGGCAGAAAGACTTCCCCCACAACTGAACTGGCCCAAAGGCCCTACCTCAGATTCTGTAGTAGGTTTTGCCAGCTAGTTCCACCCATGGATACCTATGGATTTATCTGCATTGCTCCTG
>NW_010293560.1:18209-71101 GCF_000700745.2 Antrostomus carolinensis
TTTTGTCACACATGTAGAACACAGGAGGTATCTCCGTGGTACCTGATAATTTGCACACAGATTTATTGAGGGAATGATGCCAGTTTATGTCACTTAAGAATCCTGTGCTTACAGATGTGAAATTAGAAGTATATAGTTGAATTAGTTTTATTAATAATAACTATTTTGCCTGCTTTAGTCTATGAAAACAGAATTTTAAACAAGTTTTATGTTGTGCCTTACCCCAGCTATCTGCATACTGAAGTCCTAACAATGGCCTGACTCCTGCTGGGAAAATATTAAAAATGTTTAAGCCCCATTTTTGTGTATAAATAGTAATATCAACAACACAAATTCTACTTATGGACCAACTCAGCAGCCAGAGCTCTTGTTCTTTCTGGTTGTCACTTTGATAATACAATACAATCACATGGGCTTGCAGCCCTGTCTGCTTGGTGTGCCATCATTTATAACACATTATCAGAGTGACAGCTGGCAGTAACAAGAGGCCAAGTGCCAGATACACACAGTGCATCTTACTGAAAAATATTTCCCTTTTAAAACGCAGATAGGTTGATTAAGAAGTGAGGGAATTCCTCCCCCTTCCCCCAGATGGCTGCGATGATTCATTGGAAACTAACCCAGACGTAGCTTTACTGTGCACTGGCAAAACTCCATGCTCCACCTTCTCTCCCCTATTCAGGTTATATCCCATGGGGTTCATCAGGATAATTTTCCTTGACAAGGATTGAAAATGGTGATCTATAAGCAATGAGGAGCATCACCATTTGCTTTATTTAGGTAGGACAAAAAGCTAGCTCAAGGATGCATTTTATGTAGTGCAAAGGTACAGCCTGAAGAGCATCCTGTTTGCACTCCACTTGCTTTGTGTTTGACCAGTCTGCTTTCACTGTGGCCCCCTTGAATTCATGTACAAACAATGTGCTCTCAGAGCTTTCCAGGCACCATAAATCCCTGCCTCATTCCTCACTGAGACTCCTCAGGCATCATCTCAAGGCATCCTAACTACCCTTCCCTGATCCAGCCTGACCTGTTAATCAGTATTATTGAAGAGTTACTCCTTTGAACTGTAGGAAGTAATCTGGTGTATTAAGTCCTCCTTTTAGTTTCACTAAATAGTCTTGTGACCTCCCTAAAAACCCCTCAAAAACAACAAGGGATTTGTGTCCCCCTGCACAGAGTGCTAATTGGGAAACTACAATGAGTTAAAGGAAGAACAGTATTGGAAAAAACAGCTTTATGAAGAAGTGATAGAGTTAACTGGTTGCTATTTCATTATTATGCCAGCTGACTGTACAGGACTCCACAATGTTCTCAGGGATGTGGGGAGCGGTGTGTGTTCCCTGGCAGGGACCCAAGATCTAGATTAAAATCTCCCAGAGTTAATTTGGGAAAACAATAATATTTAAAGTTGGAACGGGCTTTTTTTAGGCTATATCCTACCATGAAACATGTGATCCCTGGGCCTATTTCTTGTCCACATAGACCTCTCCTTGTGAATTCTTGTGAATACCTAGCCCCACATTTTCAAATGAGAGAACCTAACAGTAAGTACATAAAATAATGTTTTTGTATTCAAACAAATATTATGAGTTTACATGAGTTTAAATGTTGAGCTATGGTCCCAGTGAAATGATTGTCCCGACCCCTAACGTTTAATAAATTGATTATCACTAGTTAATCAGTTTGTATGGGAAGTCCAGTATTTGATACTAGTCATGGCTGAAGTTTTGCAGCTTTTTTGTATTTTCTTTAAAACTCTTCCCCTGAGGTAGTTTTCCTCGCACTTCTAGCATCTACTCCCAGGACAGAGGATGGCAGAACAACTTGCAAAGTGTTATGGGACCTGAACAGTTGTAAAGACTATTGCTCAGATCTCAAAATCATACAGCTGTCATCCTCTTCCAAATCACCATGGCAGGATGGTGTCAACCACACTTCCTGCTTCTTAGCTAGACTGATGGTCCACGCAGAGATTGGGTGGTGTGCTGAGGAAAACATCCCTGCAGGTCCAGATCTGCCCTAGAGAATGCAGTTCTGGTGCCACAGAACCACAGAGACAGGAGATAACGAGATGGTTTTCCCCACATGTTGCTTGTGGTCAGGGCTGTAAGAGACCCCTAAGCTGTAGGGTTTCCCGTTGTATGTCATGGTTCCTATTTGCACCTCTGCCTCTCCATGTGTTGTTCAGTAAATTCTTAAAGTTTTTCTAGCTCTAATCACTTGTCATTTGAACTTTTTGCACCCATTGGCATGTTGCTAAGAAAATAAAAGTTTCCTTGATCAAAAGTTACTTGTAGCTTTGTTTCCAGTGCCTGGTCTTCATAGATCTTAGCTTCTCTATCCTTGTAAGGAGGTAGGAGAGGTAAGGGGATAAACCAGTTTGGGAAGGCAGAGAGGAGGACTATCAGGAACCTTAATTTCAATGTGTGTACCTCCTTGTTTGAACCAGGAATGTAGTATGTGAAAGATAAGAAGCCACCCTTCCTAACCCATTACAATGCAGCTTTGTTCAAATGTCACTGCTGTTGCCGACTGGGTGTTTTTCTCACCTCAACTACATCATATATTCTGCGGCTACCTGAGAGCATGATAGGCATGTTTCAGGGGAAAAAAATGAGTGTATTTATCCACTAAGACAGAGGGAATTGTAAAAATATTCTTTTTCTGTAAGCACCGTTTCTTTTCAGGTGCTTTCCTTTGTATTGAAATCTTCATTTTGGAGTGCACCCTCTGCACTAAAAGACATTTAGTGGGTCACTACTGGATACCAGCTAAAGCACCTCTGGGAATCCCATCTGGTGATGTGTATCTTTAGGCATCTCAAACCTGGTTCTGAGCTCCATTTTCAAAAACTCTTTTCAGTGGAGTAGGTGTCTGCTCCACACAAAGGCTTGTTATAGTGATATCAATTCTGGGAAACATTATTTTTGTTTTCTAGTCAGCAAAGTCTATCCTAAAGAGCAAGTAAATTCATACCTGCCTAAAATGCCAATTGCAGCTAATTTTCTTTCCTAAAGTAAAACTGATCTGGCAGCATCTTAACTGCATGCAAAATTGGGTGTACACTGGTTTATCTATTTGCACATTAGTGTGTAGATAAGGCCTTAAGAGACACTAAGTGCCCCAATCATCTCTGAAGTGAGACTTCAGAAGCACTTCAAGAAATTCACTTGAAGAACTTAATTAGTAAAAAACCCTGGAAAAAAAAAAGACAAAAGTTTTCTTGCCACTGGCAGCTTCAATTTGAAAAGTAACTTTTTACAGGAATATAGTCACTTTAAGATAGCTGGAGCTGCCTCTCTGAGCTGTAAAATAGGCATTTTTGTGACACCACCACTCTTACACCTTTCCTTTTTGCTAGCTAAAGCATTTAGCAAATCCACATTTGCATTTTGGCTTTGCAGTAAAAGTATCAAAGTGATTTGAGACTCTTTCTCCTCTCTGTAATTAAATCAGCTAAATTAAAATGACCTCGCTGCTCAAGGAGGACATTCATGTATACTCTGAGCACTGCAGCCAATAGATGTTGATCAGAAACCATGATGATACATATTATCTGCAGAATGCAAAACCTGCCATACAGTTTTGAACTTTTTAATATGAAAACATTGTTTCAGCACAGTAAACTGCTTGAAGATGTTACAAAAAATGTTAGAAGTATAATATAATATTTAAATACCTTCTTCCATTATATTCTTACTTTAAAAATGAGTGTTGTTTTGAAAGTCCACTGATTTAACTGCATTTTAGACTCAGATTGCCAATATTGTGGTGAATTAAAATCAACATATTTCTTTTAAACTTTATAAATTCTCATCTCCTGCTGTTAACAGCAACTAGCTAAATTTTGTGGGTTTTGCTGGGTTACTTCCAAGGCAAATTCACCAGATCCTTCTGTTGAAGATGGCTATGTAAATCAGGAATAGCTCCAGTGAAGTCCATTAAAAAACATCAATTAAATATTGTTGTGAGAAGAGATTCAAGCTTATTGATTTGAACTAGGTTTTGCACAAATGAAAAAAATAATAAAGACATTAACCATTCTTTTTTGCCTTGGATTTTCTGTCAGAAACCTTAATTTCGAAGAAACATGGATGAAATACTTTCCAATGAATAATTAGGCAGGTTATTGGAGTGATTAAAATAAAAATTAAAAAAACTAGAGACAAGATTTGGGGAAAACCAGCTAGATTTGGAGTCGGGAATTTGCAATAAAAACTAAAGTCTGATGAATGTTTGAACCACATAAAAGACCATAATTTTAACAGGTAAAAATGGTGCATTACCACAGACTGCAAGTAGTGATATGATCTGACAATGTAGTCCATGCCACCTAACTGATGTGGGGACATAATGATCAGAGAGAAGTATTAGAAGAATGAATATAATAGAATAGAAGAGAAGAGAAGAGAAGAGAAGAGAAGAGAAGAGAAGAGAAGAGAAGAGAAGAGAAATATGAAAACAGAATGAAATAGAAAAGATGATCAGACAGAAGAGAAAGAACTGTTAGACACTATTCACAATAGCATGAAAAGGTAGAATTAGGAATGATGAACTCAAAAGAAAACAAATGCAGGATGAAGACTTGAAAGACCCATAACAGCCTTGGGCCAGAGGCAGAGAAAATCTGTGACATCTTCTGTCACAAGATTAATCTCCTTCATCATGTTCTGTCTTCTCCTTGCCATAGATGGAAGTGGTTGTGGCTGGGGAATGGGTTGAAAACAACAGCAATTAGCAAATCAGACCTAGAATCATGAAGGTATTTCTGTGTCGAATTCTTACTGAAAACAGTGGAAACTAAGCTGCAAAGTAACTTTACATTTTGGGCCTTGGCTCTTGTCCAGCTTTATTTAGGTCAATGTGGATCTGTTCACTTCCAACTTGTGCCCATTTTGAACAATTGCTATTGTTGTATATTTTTTCCTTACTATGTCAATATTTATTCTAGTTTATGCTCCTTTGAAACAGTACTCTGATAGACACAGCTTTCTTTTTAATGTCTTTGCTAGTCCTAACATGCTTATCTTTCCAGTCTTTGAACCGGAACTGCAAGGATGGGTTCACCAGTTATTATCTTCCATGGAGAAAAATATAACCTAGTCTGTTTGCCCTGTAAGCACTGAACAGAAATGTTATACATTAGTCCCTTTAATAATACCATTTGCTTAGCTATCTGCATTCTGTGGATTTTTCAGCTGTTCATTTATTTGATGTTAAATCTCCCATTTTTTCTTATTACTATATTTTGGGTTTCATCTTTGGAAAAAAACCCCAATATTATCAACCCTTAAATTTGTAGTAGGTACTTACTTAAAAGTGTTTAGAAGTAACTGCCTGTCAGTTGATCACTGAAAAAGAAAAAAACGACCCTGGAAGAAGAATTTATTAACAGGGTGAATAAATCATTTCTCTCTCTCATTGTCATGACATTTTCTTTACCATTTGGCATTCACTGCACTTGGAAATTCCTCCAAGCCTTTGTGTTCCTGAGCTTTCAGATTTCAGAAAACAGTCCCTTGGCCCCCACTCCCTGCCAAGGTTGCTACTTTCATACTCCTTTTCCTGTGGATTACAAAACAGGATATTATTGTAAAAACAAACAGAAATTGCTGTTCACTGCTGCTAATCTTGAAGAGAACCTTAGGGAATGGAAGATTTGCAATTCTTCTTTTTTTAAGTGGCTCAGACTGGGGATGGCTTCTGTTCTGCTCCTGTCAGGTGAAGATCAAACACTTTTCATTGCTAATCACCAAAGGTCGTAGTAGATAACTCCGCAATGTTCTGTCTCTCCTTTGAAATTTTAGTGACTGAGAGATGAATTTAAGTTTTAAACTTTCCCGGTATGTTTCATGGTAAAGAAGGGATCATTTATAAACCAAAGGCAGTTTATAACAGAAATCTAAATAAAGATATTTTTTCTGTTCAGTACATTGCCGCAGGCTGTTTCAGCACTGGGCAGAAGGGTTGCTGTATGTTGTTTTCTTGTCTGTTTCCTGTGGGTGATGTAGAAGGTGTTAAAAGACATGTATTTGCCCCTTCTGCAACTGTGAAACAGGAATACCCTATCTGCTTGCTTTATAATAAGAAAAGTACGATGCCACCAACCAGAAGTCATGTGTTGATCATGTAACTCAGTAATGGGAGTCCAAGACAGTGTCTCTGGGAGAGATACAGATATGAGAACAAGTAATCTTCCCCACCCCCCGCCAAGTTATTTAGCCTCTTCCCCACAGTATCTGATCCCACTCCATTATGAAAGGATTTTTTCTCCACAGCTCTCTCGGAGGATTGGGAAGTGTGAGCTATACTTTTGACAGATGGAAACTGAAATAAATGCAGTTACTTTTGCTGCAGCTCTTGCAGGAAGAGTCAGGCTGAGCTCGGAATAGGGGTTGGGACTTTTGCTTTACATCTGTAACATGTGGCTTCAAATCTACCATTTCTTTTGCCCTGTCTTTGGGCACGGGGATGATACGCTAAACTACTAATAGGTTGTGTGAAGCCCCTAGTCATGCTTATTAGGTTTCCAACATGTGCCAAAGCAGATCCTTTAGCTTTGATGAGGCCCCACTCACAGGTTGTCATGATGTGGAGCAAGAAGGGCTGCTTTTGAGAACACCATTAGAACATTTTCCAAACAGCACCAAGGACTGTGTTTGAGGCCTATTAACTACTGACCACCTGTTTCCAAGCCTAAATTAGTCCCATTTTCCATTTCCATCCAGTGGTTACAAAAAGTTCACACTGTTTTCTATTCAGCTCTTCTAGGCAATCCCCTGGAGCCATGTGAGATGCCTTAGGGTGTCCCAGGAGGGCAGAGGTCTCCTACCAGTCTGAGCTCAGGTAGCTCAAGGTGTTTGGGATTGTGTTTAGGCTGAATGTAGCTAAACACATAGCTGCATTCCAACATGAGGGCACTCCCCTCATTGAAAGACTAGAAAGCAAACTGGGCTTGGAGGAAGCAAACAAACCAAGACCCAAGTGAGTGAGCTCTGGGGTGTTCATTCTTGGGAGAGGCACTCAGGGTGTGGGTAACGAGCAAGTGGGTGCTTGAGGGCTTTCAGGAATAGGATCAGCTTTCTGATAACACAATAGTGGTTCCCAGGCTCAGGTAATAGGTGCACTCTCATTGAAGTAGACATGCATAAAAGTTGGATCATTCAATGGGTTTACTAATAGTCAGGACTGCTTTGCTCTCAAACTACATGATATATGGTGACTCTGCAGATCAGTTTGCCCATCTTTGAAGAAGTACATGCTTTATTATGTATATTAAACTCTGTGCTCCTTCAGACACTGAGCAAAAAGAGCGACAGAAAATGAGGAAACTTTCCAGGTGCTCAGTTGCCATCTCCAATAGAGTCAATAAAGCCTTAATGAATGAAAAATTCAAATATAGGTTTCTAACTATTGCAGAATGTGTTGGACAAATCAATATTTCAGCTTCTAATATCATTTCTTCTCTGTGGGCAAACAGAGGAGTTTAGGACAGTCTGTTCATCGTCTTTGGCATGCATTGAAATTGCCACACTCTAATAAAAACAGAAAAATGATGGAAATAAAGGCTCTGAAACCATTTGTAAATCAAGTGTTACTTGGCAGAAAAACTTACCTGGGGAAAGCACGGAGCTCATAGGAGACAAACTGATAAAAGTCTAAGATCAAATTAAGACTCATATTAGATGTGTCATTTCACTAAAACCATATGTGAGAACCAAAGTTACTAGGAAAAAAAGCAAATGGTGTTGGTAGTATATGTAATATTTTATATTATTTACAAACAGCTAGAAATTTGGTATGATACTTATATTTTCTTATGCTTTAAGATCACAGTAATATTTTATCCAAGAATGCTTTAAACTGCTGTTAGAATTTTTCATTGGCTTAACATACCATAGACATTGTTAAAATGTCATTCTAAGCCTACTTTCTGACTTTTTCCTATAAAAGGATTAACTTGTCTTTAGAATGTTAAAAATGCTTAAATTACTTGATATTAGATAAGAAGGTTTAGCTCAGGCTCAAGAAAAGTTGGAGAATTTATTAAGAAAATATGTATACTTTGTCTTTTGCTTGGTTGGCATAAGTCAACCTCTATATGGAAAGGATTATGCTGATGCAGGGTAATTGGAGTGCGGGTCATTTGCAGTCCACTCGCCAGGTACCTGACGTTACAAGCAGATGAAAACTGATTAAAATCCCAGTGTGGAGAGCCCTAATACAAATTTAAGACCTAGTGTCCGGTTTGGTTGGAGAATGTGACCTGTGTGACATTCATGCATGTGAATGTTGTGAAATTACCATTTACTGCCTGTGTGTTCGAGATTGATTCTGCCCGTTAGTTGATACATGGCCCAAAATGATGCTTAGGGAAATCTGCATTTCAGTTTTGGGATCTCCAGGACCAAGGGTAAACTCCAAGAATCTGAGTGTGATTCTCAGCAGCCTGCACACACAATATCTTAATTATTTTACACGAGCTTATGTTGTTTCATGGTTCTTCTTCATCCTTGAATGTCATTGCCTTTCTAAATGTAATTTTGGGGTTTTTTTGCCTTTGACACACAACCAAAGAAGTCTTTCATCATTCACCCCTTGTCTCCTGGCAGGAAGCTGCCCTTGTAGTAGATTGGTGAACAAAGACAACCTGATTTTGTCTTTCTTGTCCCTCATTTAACAGTTGGGAAATATAACACACCAGGAAAACTACTGGAGACAGGAGATCAGCTGTGATCATGATGTGCCTTCCATCCCAGAAGATGGTCCATCCAGTGGTCCAGGAGACATGCATGTCCAGTCTATCCCTTTCCATGCAGAGAAGATAGGAAGTGGCCATTTGAGTTGTATTGGCTGCTCACACAGCTGAAAGACTCCTTCTGGTCCCACATCCAGTCAAGCACCCAGAATCAGCATCCACATCAGATATGAAGTAGTGTTGAAGACATAAGTCATCCTGCATGTGCTAGTGACCTAACCCAAGCAGCTAACCTTGAGAAGCATCACATTGCAGGAGCAGAATTGCAATGCAGGATGAAGGAATAACAAGGTAAGCATTATGTATGGAGAGCAGGGATCATTGGATCAAGGAGAGGAAAATAAGTAAAGAACTTACAGGGTTTTGGAGTATGATACTCATAAGCTGATCCAGCAGCATCCACTTTTAGGCTGCACGTCTGTCTTAATGTCTATAGACAATGAGGATGCAGGGAAAAGAGAGAGTCACAGCTGGGCAGTCTGCATTATGTTTTGAGACAGAGATTGCTTTTGGTGTCTATGGCCTAGTAGAAATCATTGTTTTGTCCAGGAAACTCACAAACTTAATTAGAAAACTTCCCAATGGAAACTGCACTTGAGAATTTTAGACTAACAGTTTGCTTAACAACACACGGAAAATCCACAGGAAACATATAACCAGAGTAAAGCTCTCCTGGTTCCTTTCTGAAGCCCTGTCTCTCAAGCCATGCTGTTATTCAATGCACATTAATTTCCCAGCTATGTTCAGATTTAGCAAGGATCCAAGAAAGAAAGCAAGCATGCAATTACTGCATCTAATTTCAGCCCCCCTTTTGCTATTGTCCTAACAGGGTGGAGATGTCTATGTCTGTCTGCAACAGAAAAGGCTGTGTCCTATCTATATGTTACAGACTTCTAATAAGGACAGACTGAGTGAGACTCACTCTACATTTACCCAGAATTTTCCAAGGGAGGTGAGCTACCAGCTTCTCACCATAAATACAATGAGCAAATACAGTTTGTCTGTATCTCACTGAACTTTTGACTTTGACTTTTTTTTTTTCCCCCCTTAGTGAACAACTTTGCAAATGTAACATTTGCCTCACCTCCTCTAGGGCTGTTGGGAACCATGTCCTGATGGGGTCACATAGCATGCTCACCACCTCTATGTGTAAGGGGCATTTTATATGCTTGTTCTAGCCAGCCTCTAGTTTGGCACAAATTATATTTGGGACTCAGTCCTGTATCCTGACTTTGTGACAGAGCAGAAATGTCACCTTTCCAGCTACTTTTCCCTTGCTCTCCCCAACTCATCTCAAGCAAGTGGGCTCTGCGTTACTGCAAAAAGAGACTACAGCTCACAAGTCAACCAAGCCCAGGGTCTTGCATACTTTTCATCTCCTTCATGAAACCAGGCCCAAACTGGCTCTTACCAAGGGAATTATTGCTGGCAAAGGCAAGAGCAGTCTCTTAGCTGAGGTCCGTGGGCTTTGCACATGTAGTTCACACATCACACACAAGTTAGGGGTTAGGTGTGACCAGGTAATTACTCTTTAAACCTAAGGCCTTAACTGTGCCCAGAAGCAATCAGTCCTGTGTGTTATTTACCACTTCCTTCTTGACTGCCCTTTCATTTCAAGCTTACTTTGCAGCAGCTAGATTGATTTATCCAGTTCATGCCATTCTCTCAACATAGATCCTGGATTAAAAATAAACCCTGTAAATTGCCACTGCGTATTTACTGACCATTGTGCTACACAGCACCTCCTGCTTGCTCAGAAAAAAATACTTCCTCCTTCTCTCAGTGTTGTTTAGCTGGAAAAGACAGATAGCTTCCTGCACTGTGATATAAATGGTAGGGTTGCCTGTTAAGCTGGACTTTGGTTGACAACACCAACCTGGCAAGAATGAATCAGTAGGTGAATGCAACACTGCAAAACTCTGAGGATTCTTCCACCCTGAAAGAGTCATTAAAAACATTACAGAGAAAGGAACGGTATGCCAAGTTTAAGATTAACTGCAGTTATGACTGTGAAAACCATACTGGGAACACTCCTACAGGCAGGCTTCAGTCTGAAAAGACGGCATTATCTCCACTTGGCACCAACATGCATGTCCAAGTGATAATTCTCTGCAGGGCTCACATCAACAGAGACAGCACAGTGCCTTGCTGCAAAAGGGAAAATAACCCTTAAAAAGCAGAAATAATTTCTCAGAAGTGAGCAGAATGGATCAAAAAAGTCAATAGTATGTATGGAAAGGACGTGACAAAAGATCCTCTTAAGGCCAATGAAGGGGACAAGATGTAAGGAAAGGAATAAGCTTTAAGAAATGGAAAAGTAAGGGTTAAAGTGGCAGTTCCACCAGGGTTTGTTCTGAGAAAAACAGGATCCTGTGTGTGACTCATCTTGCCCATCCTATGGCATTTCTCACACACCCATATAGATAACCAGATTCTCAAAAGACCTTGGAACCCATTTTCAAGTGTTTAACGGCACAAGATCTCAAAAGACCACAGTCTCTGACATTCTTTAGAGGTCCAATACCTTCTGTAAGGCTGGTACAGGGATTAAACTTTCTGTCTTTTTGGTGAGATGTAAACTATTGGTTGATGCCAAGAGAAGGAGAAGGGGTGGCAGAAGCCCCAGCTCTAAAGCAAGGTAGCAATCAGCTGGAAATACATTTTAAAAGATAACATCATCCGTTTTCTTAGAAACATCTTTTTGACTTATTTTTATGCAGGAGAATACACAGTCAGAGAAACAAAGTCTGGTTTCAGTTCTTTAAATAATCAGGGCCTATGACTCAATGAAATGGCAGAACCAGGATGGCGATAGCAAAACACACTCAAGCAAGAGCTCTCAGCAATTGGGAAGGTGAGCTGAGGGCAGCAGCCACCCTCCGTCAGCCTCATTGGCTCCTCTGGGAAAAGCCCTGCAGCTTTCTTCTCTTGCACCTTTCTTCTCTTCCAGCTTTCTTCTTTTCAGATTTTTCCCCCGATAGACAGGTGTGACCCTGTTCTGGGGGAGGGCAAAAGGAAGGAGATCAGCACCCAAAATTTCCCCCTTTTTTAACTCAGAAGGATCCTACTTAGTCTTTTTGGTGCCTAAATCCAAGTTCTTGTTCTGGTGGCTTCACCTTATAGTAACACCCAGCGCAGCCACAAATGGGAGAGATTCAGCTAGTGTCAGGCAATTTTCAGAGATGGTATAATATTAATCTTCTCTTTTATCAACACATACCCACATTACTGGTCTCAAACACAGCCCAGCCTGGGAAAAGGGGTTGTGCACATATCCCAAGGATTTTTGGCGGCTGTAGAAGCTCCTTAGAGACCAGAAGTACCATTTAGCCTAGAAATAGTTTTGCTGGACTTTCAGTATTGCTGGACTAAATGTCCCTCAGCAAATTTACACCATGACTTTTAAAAGACAACAAAGCCTATCCAAAACTTGGAAGAGATGTTTTATACATTCTCAGAACAAGATAGTTTGATAAAACTCAAGGGAAGTTTTCCACAGCTAATGCAAACATAAGTAAATCTATGTCTGCTAACAAAGGACAAAAAAGCTGTACAAAGAGACACATCTATTTATATTCAGTAAAATTCTATAAATTATTTGTATCTGTGTTGATATCTAATTTTTGTTTTTTCTGTTTAAAGGGGTCACACATCAAAGCTAAGTCAATGACAAATGGCAACAGAATAACTGCTCTGTTAATGTGAAAGCAAAATGGTGAATTATGTTACTGGATATTTTTAAGTACCCAGATTTCATTAAAGAAACATTCAAAGGCAAAATAAAGCATCAGTCATCAAATGTTTGTGGATAAATGTACCAGCTTATTGCACTGAGCAATGAAATAGGTTTTAGGGGGAAAAATTTGCAAGTGAGTAATGGCTTCTTTAATACTAATGTGGCTTAATTCTGAATTAAATCCTTGTCCTGCAGACAGAGGCTGTCATAGAGATCAGTATTACTTCATCTCCCTTTTTTTCTTCATTTAATGTCATTACAGAAAGCCCAGTACTCCAGAAACATTTGCTGTTACCCAGCATGTATGTATTAACAATAACTACTTTATGCTCCTTTGGAAGAATGACCAGCATGCCTAGAAAGTACATTCAAATATAAATTAGGAAAATTTTTAAATGTCTCATTGGAATTAACAAAAAGAGCAGTACAGTTAAAACAGTTCAGAAATGAAGGTCTGGCTTTGGAAATGGATGAAATCTTCTCAGAGAGAAAATGTGCTAAATTCTAATGATTATTTTGAGATATTTAAAAATTGCATTTTGCTCTGGAGGCTCAAAATGAAAGAAAACATTTCTACATTAAAATGTGGGCTTCATTAATTGTACAACAACTGTACAATTGTGGGCCACGACAAACGAAGTGATTTAAACGCAAACAGGATAGCTAAAGTTGTGACAGTTCAGTCTCCTCAGTATGACTCAATCTCATTATTTTATATATGTTGAGGTAGTGCCAGGGAAAGAAATGGTGCTTGCTGAGGTAGAAACTGAGCAGACTTACACAGATAGTCATCTCCCACTTCAGACACTTTAGAAGCTAAGTGAAGTAGTTGGCTGAGATTTCACCAAAACTCTGTGTTATGGTTTGAGCTGCAAACTCTTGATTCACTGTCTGGGCTCCTGGTATCAAGTGCCAGTGACACTGATGGCAGCTTTGGGACAGCACAAATGACATCGAGATCCAGTTTCTAAAGTATATTGGGTGTTTGGCACCATAAGGTTTGTCCTAGAGCAAATTGCCTTCTAAAATTACCTAATGAACTGTTATACACAGCTGAAAGTGTATCCTGGCTATTTTGCCTGTGACTTTCCCGGCTTTATTGTAGGAAAAGCATTGGTGATGGGTAACTCTCTACTCATCAGACAGTGAGTATTTTTAATTTTCCCTCTTTCAACTGATTTGAAAGTTTGCTTGTCAACAAGTGACCTTGCTTTCTGGGAGAGTATTTAGAGAGCATTTTCTGTGCAAGGCTGGAAGGGAAAGAACGTACATTGTGAAACAGGATAAAAAAGGCTTTTGTGCATACCTCTCGCTGGTAGGAACCAGCACTTATATATGGCTGAGAGATCTGCAGGATCCACTAAAGGAAGAATAAACACCCTGAGAGTTTGGATTTGCAAAAGAAGCTGAAGGACAACTTTAAAATAGGCTGCAGTAACCTGTTCTAGTTGACTGTACTCTGAACAGGGAGCTCGGACAAGGCAATCTCCAGAGGTCCCTTCCAATCTCAGCTATGCTTGTCTGTATATATCAATGCAACCAACTATCTTTAACCCAGGGCTTCTTCCTGAGCTTCACAGCAGTCACACAGGGAAGAAGAAATATTTTAAAAATAAGTCAGCTGGACCATTGTCTTCTTTTTAGCTGAAAATTCTAAACATGAGTTTTTTCAGTCCTTTCACAGACATTTCTTCTCTCTTCTTGTTTTACTACTGGGGAAAAAAAAAACATAAGAATATCAGAGTTTTCAGGTTTTGCTGAAAAATTCTGGTGGTTTAAATCTCTCCCAATTTTAATGAAAGAGCGTTTTTCAAATCAAAGTTTGACTTTTTTCATCCCATGAAAATTTGATTCAAATTATCATAACTGTCTCTGGGAGACAGATGATATTTAGCTATATTTTCAGTAGCAATAGCATACTCCATGTTCCCTGACCCAAGAATTTCTTTGAATGTCCTGTCTTCTAACCAAGGGTTTGACACACAGAATCTGTGTGGGCTTTGTTCCTAAGAGAAGTGCTGATAGACTCCATCCACTCAAAGATCATCTCTTTCCTATTCTTTCCCCAGGTAAAATGATCACAAATTCACATTACTGATGATGACCTAGCATACCCTCAACACAACATTTTGGCCTTTCAGCAGAAAACTCAAGCAGATTGTTCCGTGTCTGCTGTTGCAAATGCCAAAAGTGTGGCTGGAATCCACCTTACTTTCTCCAGGAGGAATTAGAAATTACCTTATGAGGGAGGTTATAATCCACTGCCAAGTGAGAGAGTCAGGATTAACCAGAGTAACCTGATTGATCTCTGTGTGAGGTTCTTTGAATAAAGCTCTGATGGTTTTCCACTGCAACAAGCTGCAAAGCAAGGTAACCTGTGGGGTGCTCTCAGGGAAAAGTTTGTCTAAGGGCCACTCTGCTCAAAACTGTGTCCTCCCAAATCAGAGGTATGCAGGCATGCTGAAGGAAAATTCTCTGGGAGAATGCATCAGTCAAACAAGTAGCAAAGATATAAAATTTCCAGGCTTCGATCCCTGCCAAAACACAAGATCAAGAGCAATGTATGCCTTCTTGTGTGAGTGCACAAGTCAGTCACATCCTCAGTGGTTTTGGAAACGTTGCCTATCAGGTCTATCAGAACAGGATCCTCTACTGCCCCCCAGAATCCTATGACAGCAGGCACAGTAGCTGTGGGGTCCTAGCGAGAATCCAATATGTTCTGGGCACATGAAGACTTCTCTCCTTCCCTGGAATTAGATATCTGCCTTCAGTTCTGGTTGTAAACTATTGAATAGCGTGTCTGTGTTTTGATTATCATGAAAATTATTCCCTGGAGGTATCTGCACTGTGGTTCTCTGTATGTTTCAGTAAAGAGGTGAATGAAATCATCTCTGGCAGTCCAGTTTGTACAGCGGTTGCTTAGGCAGGACAAAAACAGGATTCTTTTTATTTACGTCAGTTGCATAAACCCCAAATTCGTTCAAAGGATTTGCATGTTCGCAGGCCTAATCATGTTAGCCCAGTGCACATTTGCAAATTTGCTCTCTGTCAGTCACTGGAATCTGGAAATCTGTCTAATTGCCGTTAGAGGCATCACTAAGTGCCAGAGGCAGTGAAGGGAGCAGGTAGGGGTGCAGCAGCTGAGAGTGTGAGCAGAGGGATGCGCCCATCCATACCAGCAATGGAACTGCCAGATGAATAGCAACTGGCTGCAACTGAGCTATTGTTCATGGTTAAGTAAATGACACCAACTTCCTGTCCCTCTGGAAGCCGTGCATGTAAACTGATGCTTCATGTGCTCCAGCTCTTACTGCTCAATTGTTGTACGTTCATGTTCAGACTTGCACAAACTGTTTAAATCAAGAAACAATAAAGAGGGACATGTTTTCAGTAAGGTTGAGCTTTCACTGAAGTATAGACTAGGACTCCAAATTCTCCAATGACTCAGATGTCTCCTGTTTTGAAATTACAGGCAGAGTTTCAAAACGAAACTAGATTTATTGAATTCTACTGAAACTTTAGTATGCCTTCACTGCACACAAGCCAAGTTTCTTACCTGTTGTTATTCTTAATATCCTCCCAGACACATTCTTCTCACCTGAATCTAGCAGAGCTTTTCTTCTGTGTTAACTTATTTACATGGAGTTTTGGGTTAGAGTCCCTGCTCCACTTCCTTGGATGCTAACCTTACACAACCTGCACAAGTAATTTAATATTTGAATGCTGATGACCCACCTAAAATTCTTTCTACACCCCAGGGAAACCATACACATTCCCCCACAATTCATTAAAAAGCAATCACAGAGCTGTTCCTTTATTGAAATGCAGCAGTCCGTCAGGCTCAGTACGTGGGCAGGGAAGGAGGGAGGAACAGCACCAAGTGTGCGATCTCACGCTGTGGCTGATCACACCTGAGCCAAGCCAGGGTCTCAAGGTGGGGAGCAATCACAGAGCCAGCTCTGCAGTGAAGATACACTTTCATGCACATTTCTGAATGAATGGTTTAGCTCACTGGGATTTCATTCCTTAAGTGCCAAATAAAGATTAACATAAACAATAGATTCAAAAAATAATGTTTCAATAAAAACCTCCTTTGCTGGAGGTTTTTACATGCACCCTCTTTTCTGTGCTTTTGTATGGATTTTAGGTTGAATTGGGGGCAGTGTCTGGAATATATTTTTTTCTTCTTTTAAGGAGTGATTTTGTTGGATAAGAGGGGGATAAATGACCCAGTTTTATGTAACTGTGGTTATTACACCCTATATCACAGTTAATTCACTGTTTAACATGAGGCTTTAATTCAGTTGTCTTCATCAACGAGCTACTTTGTGTCCATATGGTTAATAAGTGTTATTCTGCATTCAAACTAATGGGAAAATAGAAAGTATTTTAACAGTGCAGCTGATCTAACAAAAAACACATCTGAGGAGGATTAACATTTCAAAGGAACTATTTGCTCAAGTGAGCTGTCTTTATTATGATCTAAAGGCAGTGGAGTTGAAGAAGAAACCTTGAGTAATATTTTCATTATGGTAGCTTAGATACTGGAAATTAAATAGACCCAACTGAATTATAAAAACTCCTTGTACTTGAGCCTGGAGATAATTAAAACTATTTTACCATGTGTCAATGATAACAAATGAACACTGGTAAAGATGAAGGATAATACAGTACTGTAAATACTTTCTGGCAAACAAAAAATATCGTTGGCTTTAACCATGGCCTATGAAAAAATATGATTTACCAAAACACATAAAGAACAGGCTGAACTGTATCTGTATGTTTTTATAGAAGACATATGGCTCATTCTCACTTCTCAAAAATTTGTGGCTCTGGTATTAGGCAATTGTTTTACTACAGAATATTAACACAACTTTAATTTAGATTAAAAGCATGACAGGTTTCCAATGCGAGGCAGGCTTTTCTTAAAAAATCTTTATTTCTCCAATTTTTTTAATCTTGTTCCATTTACAGCTGTTCTTTCACTCTCCCCATCTGATGGGGAGGGGAAGCAAGCACCTGCTTGCACAGTCAAAGCCAGCATTGCTTCTCCCAAGCCAGCTGGCCAGGGTGCCATGCTGGGTATGTACTCCTTCCTCTCCAGAGATCAAATGCATCAAGTACAGTGTGAGAATGGTCTCTGCCAGCCCAGGATCCAGGCCCTGGCTTTCTGCAATTCCACAGCTGTGGAATCTGGCTGCAAAATAGCCTCTCTGCTGAAGAATTCATCAACTTTGCTCAAAGGAGTTCAAAGAGTAATTCCCAGTGTTGAAATCCAGGGTATCCAGCATTAACGTGGCTTTGCAGACTGAACATTGTATGTTGGAGTCTTATGATGAAGAGGGATCTCAGGGTTTAGACTTGTTTGCATAAACTGATTATTTTGATTGCTGAAGCTATTAAGCCCTTCAGTAGTGTACATGACAAGTCTAGTTCCTAGCTAGAACTAGATGCTTATGATGACTATGTCTCCTCCAGCAAGTTACTAAGGGTGACACTCCATTGTCAGATACCTGAAGGGACCTACAAGAAAGCTGGGGAGGGACTTTTTATAGGGGCAGTTAATGACAAAAGAAGGGGAAATGGCTCTAAACTAAAAGGGGGTAGGTTTAGATTAGATATTAGGAAGAAATTCTTTCCTGTGAGGGTGGTCAGACACTGGAACAGGTTGCCCAAAGAAGCTGTGGATGCCCCCTCCCTAGATGTGTTTAAGGCCAGGTTGGATGAGGCTTTGAGCAACCTGGTCTAGTGGAAGGTGTCCCTGCTCATGGCAGGGGGTTTGGAACTAGATGATCTTTAAGGTCCTTTCCAACCCAGGACATTCTATGATTCACCTCAGGTTCTCTCTGGTCTACGGAGCTCCTGATGCCAATATGTGGATGGTCTTTGAGGGATACCACACTGTAAAGTCAACAACAGCCCACAATCATATGGTTAACACAATCTCTTAAGTAGCGCCAGTTGGTCTTGAGTTACTCAATGGGCCATTTGACAAACATCTGTCAGGAACTGAACACACTGCTGAATTCCCCATGAGTGGCACTATTGATTGGAAAAGGCCATTTGCACTACAGCAGCAGAAGAAAGAAATGGAGCTACTGCTGATGTGAGCAGATACATTCATACTCTGGACTCAGATGTCACAGCATAAGAATTGGCTCTCACCTTGTATGAAAGGTTTACAGGGGCTTTCTAAGGCTTGTAGCTGTTGTACTGATGCTGAAGACCAGGCAGATCCTGGAGTATGAAAGAAGGTACACTCTTTGCAGTTGTATTAATTGTGGATCTCTGCTAATAGACTCTACAGGAATACACATCTTGTCTCTGTCCCTGGCACTTCTGTAGGGAGAGGTCTGAGATATTGGTGATGGCCAACAACACCAACATATGGATTAGGGCCTTTCCAACCACAGTGACAACTATGTCCAAGCTAAACTTGCTTGTTGAGGCGTAAATGAATAACAGAGTGTAACACCTATCACCATCTTCTAGATCTGTGTGTGTGTGTGTCCCAAACCAGTGTCCCACTGATGACTATTTAACATCCTTTATAATTAAGTTGTGTGCCCAGAGCTGTTATAATATGGAGACCTTGCTTTAAAGGGCAGGCCTCCAGATGTTCTAATTTTCTGTCAATTTATTGGAGAGGGGCTGAGACATATGGGTACTGGGACATGCAGTTGTAGCCTTAGAAAGATGGAAGATTCAGGGTCCAGCACTGTGGAAACACGTGTTTGACTGCAGGGAGGGTGGACCTTTGCCAGTAGATCAAGGCCGCTATAGTTACTGACAGACATTGCCTTATTTTCACAAGAACTTTTGGAATCGAGATGTTTTGACTGATCAGGCTAACCCTTAAAAATGAAGATGAGTTTGTCAAAAGACCACAATTCCTCTGAGTTCTCAGAAATGTGAAATCTGGTTGCTGTAGTGAACTAAAGTTGCAGGCATTGAAATGCAATTACTGCTGACCCTACATACAAAATGTAGCTGTTGGGTTGCAGACTCAGTTTTGCCAAGTCCTCTGGTTTGCTGTATGTGCAATTGACTGTTGAATATGAGTCACCATTCTCAAGCAACATAAATGCACATATATATTTAAATGCACTTTAAAATGACAAAATACATTGAATATTTGACAACAGTTCCTGGAACAGCTCTATACTCAGGTCACTTTCTGTTTGCCAGAACAGTGTCTTCCTGTAGACCCCTGGCTTAGTCTCCCTCTTCTATGCTACCCCCAGAAGAGAAGCTCCTGTGACCAGGCACTGCTATTGTCTTCTGTGGGCAAAGTCTGCTGCACTGAGGTGCTTGTCTGTAAGCATGTTCCTGTAGCCTGTGACAATCCCTGTAGAGATAACGAGAACAGCAACAGCAATTAGGAATTGCAGCATTTATTAATTTCTTTTTCTCCACACATTTTAACTGTTTTCAAAATGTTATTTATTTATCGCTATTATTTATTATGTGAGCTCCCTCTTGTGTCTTATTTTGCACCTGTGTAATTCTATTGTTTGGCTTTAAGCCTTTTCTTTCAGGTGAAAAATCTCATTTTAATGCTTTTAATAAGTAACTCATTCTTGTAATTTCATTTTTCCTTTTTAAGACAACTTTGCTGGGATTCACTCAACTGATGAAAAGTCAGAAAAAAAAAATGCCAAACAAATAAAAAACTCAACAATTGGCAAGAAAAAAATATATTTTTGCCAGGTAGTGCTATTCTCTGGTTTTCATACAGGCCCTGTTGCAACTGAGGGCAATGACAGATATCGAATTCAGTTCAGAGAAGGCTCGATACGGAAAGGAGTTTCACCTATGATCCAGAAAACCCACACAGGGTATTTACGTAGCTGAATTATACAGAGCAAAGTTACACCATTAACCTTGCAACTATCGGCATGTGAGCACAAGTGCCTATCCACATGGAAACACTGGCAGGGCTGAGACCTCTCAGATCGTATTGCTCACCCATTCTCCCAAGGGTGAATTTTTAAATGCTGGGAAAAAGGAGAAACCTTGGCAGAGGCTGAAGTTTACATATACCTATTGCTCTTTGGAATTACTAACTTTACCCCAAAAATGACTCATACAGTCAGTGTCTTTGATCTGATCGCATTCGTTATTATTATTATTAACGATAATAACAGTACTGCAGTCATGCCTCAAGGCCCCAGCTGAGATCAAGGCTCTGTTTTGATAGGCATTGAACACGCTGAGAAGACAAACCTTGCCCTTAGGAGCTTACACCTGAGCTGAAGAAGACAGATAAAATGCAGGGAGAAGGAAGTAGTGTTATCTTTATTCTGCCGCAAGACAGAGAGGTTAAGTGACTTGCCTGAGGTTAGGCAGGTATTCGGAGACAGAAGCAGCACAAGGGCTGTGCTCAAAGCCCTCGAGGTGCGGGGGGCTATACGGGGACACACCTGTCCTCACCTTCATAAGTGCCTTGCCTGATGCCCGGCAAAAAGGGACTGCGAGTTGGCAGCAGGGCAGTGCTGGGCTGGACGTATTACAAGAGGGAATGGGAATCACCCCAGAACTGGATGAAGGTTGGGGTGAGCACCTGGCCACACACCTGCTTGCATGGCAGCTCCACCATACTCAGTGCCACAACACAACAAATCAAATATTCTCCCTGTCCAGGGATTTAAGCCATGCCTTGCTTCTAGCCTGGGGAATTTAGTCTACAGTGAACTCAGCACTTCTTTGGCTGTTGGCCCCCAAATCAGTTTGTGGGGTATCTTCGTGCATCCCAGGGTGGAAGCAGGCAGTAGCTGCTAACACCTCATGCTTCACCTCTCCAAGTATCGTTCCTTTTGCAAGACCATAGCAGTCTTGTGACTCCAGTTGGAGAAGCTGGAGACTGGCAGCAGAGGTGAAACTGTTCTCAATTATCATTAGTGTTCTTGGCCAGACCTTCTAAAAAAAAAATAAAAAGCTTGAAATTAGAACCCTCTTGCTACATTTTGGCACCTGAATACATGACCTGCTTTTGCAAGAGTGCTGACAGCCGTTGGTATGGCAACTGTGATTACTGGAAATTTCCAGGGGCTTGGTTTTTGGAAAGCTGGCCAGTTATTTAGGTGCCAACATTCAGGTTTAGAAGCCTATATTTAGACACATCTTTTTTTTTTTTTTAATTATTATTTTTTTGCCCCTTCCAATCACAGCTATTTATTTATGAAACATTGATCATACATTCAGACACATGTAGGACACAAGATCCAAATATGGAATGTTCCAGTATCCAGCGACTATAAGGGGCTAAAGGTAAAATATACTACAAAGAACCATTTGATTTAGCAGTGAGACAAAAAATTTGCAAGTGCAAGAACTGTCTGGATTACACTCGGAAAGTGTAATCCAGATTGGACTTTAACTCTGAATGTCCACTAATAACCTTTTAAGATAGCGATTTTCTGACAGTGGGTTTAAGGGCACGTCAACTGGGGAGTATCCAGTCCATTGAGTTTAAGACCACTTCTCTGTATGGCTGTATAATACTTTTTTGGAGATCGTTTGATTCCTGCCATACTCTATGGCAATGAGTTTCATCGTTTAATATGTACTATGGGTACAGTAGGTAGTCTGAATACTAAGCACAGACATTAAGTTTCTGGAATATCTGGAATATGAGCATTCATTAAGTGATATGTTATGGGATTGCTTCTAATATACTTACTTATCTATTTTCTTTTAAAGTGAAATGCTGACAAACTTCAATAAATTCTGCAAATTTAAACATGTATTTATTTTCCTGATGCTGCAATTAAATTCATACCAAATCAGTCATTTCATGGTTGTTCCCTTTGATTAGCTTTCCTTCTTCTTCTTTCCAGAAATATGGCAACAATTTTAGTACTCACACCAATATAACTCCAGTCTGGATTTACACTCTTGTCAGAATTTGTCCTGTTTGATTTTATTTTTCTTTAGTTTACTTGCATTTATTTAATTTTGTTTCTTTATGGCCCACCTCTATTGCCATCTTTTTGAGAGGCAATATCTAGGAAGAAAGCCATAGCAAAGATGTTCACATGCACATAAGTACAATACCTATTGTACCTATTGCCTAAATGTGTGAGTATACACATAAGAAACAAACACGTATAATTTAATGTGTACGTGTGGAAGTATGTGGAAAAATCCACTTTGATAAAGCACTCAGAAAACTACTTTTTACTCACACAAATAAATCCCCATCCAAACTTTTTTAGACATCTTTGGAAAGAGGGGTATGCCAATAGACTCTAATGACCTGGTGCCTTGATCCACATCCAAGGACATCTCTCTGCTGCTGAGAGTGCTATAGTCTCTCTCTCCTGAGGAACTCTGAGGTAAAAAGTATCAGTATTTTATAATGACTTTTTGACAGTTGATCATTGGCAGCAAATTTGAGGCTGACACTGAAGGTGCATTTGCCAGTTCCATTTCTGTTCTCTGATTTGTCATTCCTGCTCTGTCACAGACAAGACTTTGGGGTTTGTGGGTAGTGGGGATTTGCTTTCATTTCCTACACATTTCAGTAGCATGAACAAAACCTGAACCATCTTCAGTAGTCTGGTAAGTATCCAAATGGGTACCAAACAAGTTCATCTACTTGCTTCGCTGTCCTGTTGGACATCAAATCAAAGGCTTGGTTTTCTCTGACTCCCAGATTCCAGCACTTCCTAAAATTAATGAGAAAGTTAAATGGCAATTCCAGTCTGGAACTGGTTGACAGGAGCCTACCAGGCTCCAGGAATTAATCCAGAGGAAATGGATACTTCTGAGATTGCCTTTATTTTTTTTCCAAGATACCCAGGAACTAATATATACTCTGGTCAGCTCCATTACAGAAAGCTGGAGAATACTGCCCAAAAATGAAGAAACTGAGAGCAGGGATTAGCCCACATCTGCTTGTTGTTGCACACAAAGTGTCCTTTCATCTTGGTAAGAATTTTTTTCCAAATGATTTCTCTTACTTCAGTCATGTGGCTCTTGTGGCAAAGGACACAGCTCTATTAGTTAAATTGCTATTATAAAGGGCTAATTAAGTTACTGTGTGATGCAGCAAAGGAGTGTGCAGTTCAACATTCCCTTATCTTTATCATGGGTAGAGGTTTATGCTCTGCAAAACAGTCAACACTACAATTAATGCCTATTCTCAAACATTTCTGTTTCATCACCAATTACTTCAGTAAAAAGTACTCCTGAAATTCAACATCTAAGGTAACACTCTAACAAACAAAGGGAAGTTCAGTGAAGAAGATCCACCACATGAGCAAGAGAGGAGGGTGTCACAGCCCTGGCTCTGCCACAAGAGAGACCTGGTTCTACCACATTTCACCTCTTTGAAACTGAATTCTTATGTAGAAAATGTTTCAAAGCCACAATGTGAATCCTTTTTCCTTTGTTATTGCACTTATAATGACTAAAACCATGACAATCAGCACCTGAAATTATGTGTTGAAAATTCTGTTTTCCTTTTGTGTTTCTTTTTAGAAAGATTATTTTAATTCTGTCTTCACTAAAATAGTATTTTTCAGGTCTGTTCACATAACACCTGACCAAATACCCTACACATTCTTCTATCAAATTAAATTAAATTAAAAATTATTTTTAAAAAATTAGAAAGAAGTAAAGCTAAGCAGATGGTATCTATGAATGTGGTAAACATCAAGCCAGTTTTAATTTCCTTGCAAAGATTGTAAGAAACAAATGCTGAAATATTTACATATACGGAAATGAACAATCAAGAAATACAGAATACTGCTGTAATTTTTCCCCGTTTACTGTGTCTCCCCTTGCTTTCTACTGGTTTTTCATGTCTGCTTTTATTCTAAAAGATTCAAATCATCAGACCTGGTTTCTTATTTAAACAGTCTATTTGCAACCAAGATCTTTGGTGCCATTGAAGAATGACAACGTGAAGGGGCCAGCTTCTATTCATACTGCTCAGGAACTGCTCCAGTTCCTGGACCGCAGAGAATTCCAGTATCATGTTTGCTTCACATGCTCTCCAAGGAGAGAGGAAGTCACGCCAGTTCTTCACTTGATACGGCTCTTGTCCTGCTGGTAGTTTGTGGTGGTAATGGAGCTGGGGAGGTGCGGTTGTTTTCTCTCATCTCTGTGGCTCATAGACTGAATAACCCACGTAGGGTATGTGTCTGTGTCTGTGTGCAAGGGCATGGAGAGGGGCAGCTGTTCACTGGGGACATGCCATGAGCCTTCTTTTTGTGAGATATCACCTTGCTAAACTTCCTTGCATAAGAGTTCATCAACGCAGCTAAAGGTTAGGCAATTAGGATGCCTATTTTCTCACACTAGTAGTATATCTTTAAAATGACATCTGCCCATATTTAAGACCCTTTTTATCTTGACTATTTTTTACTAAAGTTCTTAGAATCCTTTCTTCAGGTCTACAAATGTCTGTTGTAGTTGTATGTTTTAAGTTATCCTCTGAACTGCAATGTTTAACATTAAGGAAGTTAAAGACTGTAGATACTTTGAGAAAGTAAAAATATCTCCTGGTTGAGAGCTGGTTTATCTCAGTAGAGGACAGATATAATTGAAAGTTGAGGTTAGAACAATTCAAAACAGACATGAGTTTCATGTATTTTTTTTTTCTTTTTTTTTTTTAAAAAAAGAGCATAGTTGGGTATGTGAAGGTTTGCCCATTTCAAATGAGGACTGACTAACTTTAGTAAAAGGCATTAGATAACATGTCAGCTGAAAGTTACTGGGCTTCCATCATATAGTCATGGTTTTGTCTTTCCTGAGCACAAGGCCAGACTAAGTAGCTGAAATAAGCCAGCCTGGCTTACAGTCCATACTATGAAAAGGGTCTGATACACAATGGAGATGTGTGCTGTTAACTACCCTCATTATGAAAAAAACCACAAGATAATTTGTGGTTATGTCCAATATCCACCTATTGTAAAGCAAATTAATTTGTTATTTAATTGGGAAAAAGACGTAGAGTTGTCTATGCTTCCAATTGCTTGAGCAGCTGTAAGAGAATAAATAATATATTGCTTTTCTCTATTCATCTGCTGTATTAAGAAACATAATTGTGTGACTAAATGTTTTGCCACTTCAAAGCTAGTGTTTAATTTTGCCCTTCTTCCACTTAGAAATTTCTTCCTTTTTCTGTCCCGTCTCCTCCCTAACTGCCAACAATGCATAATACTATGCCATGCTACAAGTACCATGAAGCAGCACAAATACAATGAAGGAACACAAGCATGGTGTAACTTCTCATTTCACACATCCCTGCTAATTCTCTGTGGCTTGAAACCAGCAATGAAAGCAGACTCACATGCAAGGGAAGGTTCGCCTATTACTTATAGGACAGAGGTCCAAAAAGCTAAATCCCCCCAGGCACGTAAAAACACTCTTATCAAAGGAGCTGTTCATAGGCACTCACACAGTGCAAGGACAACTTGTTTTTTTCCATGATTAATGATAAGTTTGGAGGAATGCAGGTTACACTATACTCAGGGATTAACTGTTTATCAAGTAAAATATATTGGGAACTGGGCCAGCTGGAGCTGCTGAGCTACACATATTCATTTGTTAGGTGCTCCTTTGCTCTCTCATTTCATAAGCAAAGGGTGTGTGTATGTGAACCCTAGCAAAGCCCCTTAAAGAATAACTGCACAGAAAGTCTGTTTTGCCTTGAATGTAGTCTCTTCTGTTCTTCCGAAGCACTTGAGGTCAAGCTTTTATGCAGACACAATGTCTCGTCTTATTTTTTTCACCAGCATAAACGGAGCTTCATAGGCTGAACTGGTACACTGTAACTGATATGCTTTCACTTAAGGCCATTTACACTGCTATTATTGCTTATTTCCTCTGCTATCCAGCTTCCTAGAGGTTATGCAAATCAGAGATGTGGGATTATTTGTGTCAACAGTGGCTGGTTTATTAGAAAGCCTGTCTTTGAAAAGGTGGTTTATGTACAAATCGTGTGTAAAGTCCCAGGCAGCACAGACAGCAGTGCCAGAGTCCTACTATGTATTAAAATTCTGGGATCACACTTGTGGCCTCACTAGGGCTACTGGCTTCAGTGGGACTATGTTGACTTGGACAACAATTGAATCTGAACCATCTATAGGAAGAGAAATGTGTGATAATAAACAGCCTTTCATTAATGAAAGTTTTCAGATGAGTTATGAGTAAATGTAAATTAATTCCCAATACCCAGGCAAAGATACAGATCTTCGCATGGAACACTGTCTATTTCAGGGCAGTAATACCACAGTGGCTAACATCTGGTCCTGGAGTGCCAGTAACCTGCTCTTTCTAATAGTCCATGGAGAGGGTTATATTCTGGGACTTACAGGCTCTCTTTCTAGGTCCAAGTTTTCATTTTAGGACTTTCAAAGATTCAGTGAATATCTTTTATCAAATGAAGATGCAACTAGACATATTTAATGCCAGGAAAAACATATAAATCAACAAACTTGGCCATAGCAAATCATAGGTAAAACTGCCCAAGTGGAGTACTTGGTAGAAGAGTTCAGCCCCATGACCTTTTCGATTGCTGAACCTACTGATGACAGTGACACCTGTGTTGGCGGTTTTTGTGGTCGAGGCACCTGTCTGCTAGAAATTGGGTCAAGGTCTGATGACTCAATTCTCAAAAGCTGACAAGCAGCTGTCAGATGGTGGAAGTTTTAACTGTCTCCCAGCCTTGCTGTGTGTACTGTTTGCTAACTTGGAAATACACAGTTGTGAGTATGTATCCACAACTGTGGAGCTTCTCCAGTCTCTCCATGTCACCTGAGTTCTCCTGTATTTTGACTACTAGAAAGGCAAATATGGTTGCTATTTATATATCCAATGTCCATTTTTAATATGGTTCGTGTGTGTGTGTGATGGCATGTTAACAATTCTTAACTTGAATTTCATGATGAAATAAACTCATTCCTGTGTGGAAACATAAGCCCTGCCTCAAATGAGTGAGAGCTCTAAATTATCTTTTGGGAGAAGAAGTCAATGCTAGTTTATCACAACAAAGAAGCCAGGGACCCCTGATCATAAACTGGCATCTTTAACAAAGCATCATACTCTGCTCACTGCTTGGTGACTTCAAGAAAACTCCCCAGTAGACTCTCAGAATGGGAACTCATCTTTGTCCACCTACCTCTCCCATAACCAATGGAGAAATAAAGAAGGCAGTTCACCCATAGGTGTTTAAAACAGGCAGAACATCTTCAGTAGTTTATCTGAAAGCCTGAGAGACCTGTGTAAGATGGAGAGTTTGTTTTCACTTGGTTAAAGTTAGGTGAATCCAGCCTCAGTGTGAGCGGCTTATGATCATATACGGAAAATAAATAACATTGAGAAGAAGGAGTGACAGAAGAGCTTCCCACACAAGAAAGGCAACTGACACTAGAAAAGTAATCGTTCTCATTATTTCCCAGACCATTATTTCCCTTCTCTCAAGACACTGCGACCTGTTGTCTTCCAGCAGGCAAGAAAATGCAACTCCACCATTGGAATACTGAATATACAATATTCATAATACAGAGGAGAAAATTAAAGCATAGAAGGTAAATCATTTGTCCGCAGCTACAAAATATATTTGTATTAGAACAAAGCTAGTTATTTAAAGTTACTGGTTCCCAGGGCTCTTTCAGACCAATCTAATACCTTATTAATGCTTATCCCTGTTGTATTCAATATGATAAATCTTCATTTAAGAAGCTGTAACTCCTATAACATGTAATTATTTCACTGTGCAGCTTTAAGATGTGAGTGGATTTGAAGGAAGAAAGAGGGGGTGACTTTCTTTAGATTTAATTCATTTTCTCTGTGGTTTGCTTAGGAAAAGGTTTCTCTTCTAATGTGGCTCTGACATAAGAGGAACCATGAGATGGAGGCCAAGAGTTTGAAAGCAAGTTACCAACAACTCTGAGGCCAAATTTCCACTTGTTTTGACTGTGCACAAACTCTGTTGAAATCAGAAGGCTTTGAAGATGACTGGAAATACACAATCTGGAGAGGGGAGGTGGGGCACTAGGTATAAGTATAGGTTTATTTATTAAAACAATTAAGCATTCTTATTTTACTAAATCTTTTACAGGGTTTCTGGGAGCCCTTGCTGTGTTAGTCACACAAATTGCCATTTCCAACAAGTTCTCCAAAATGGCCACTGTGAAAACACCTTCACTGAGACATTTGCATAGGAACTCGCAGCTTCAAACACTCAAATAAATTCAAATAAGCTGGAAAGGTTGAAAAGGCACTCAGGGTGGGATGAAGGTCTCACACAAGGAGCAGCAGGATAGTTTTGGAGAGGAAAGCACCATGATTGCAGCAGGCCATGTGCCTGCGCAGTGGTGGTTGGTTAGCTAACAGCCATGTTCAGCCCACACTGCTGTGGAGATGATGGCACCCTGCAGCCCGACCCCACCACAACCAGCCACCAAAAAGGCTGCCTGTTTTTGACCTGTTGAGGGTCAGAGGAGGGACTGGGGCACAAAGGGCCACCACCTGCAGTAGTCAGCCGTGGGGAGACCCAAGCCCAGGACAGCCCAGCCCTTGATGGGGCTGTGCCTTGAGTTGGCCCAGCTGAGTGCCCCCCAAAACCCAGCACTGCTCTGGTCCCCCACTCCTGGCACAGCCCAGCCTTGAGGCAGCCAGGCCCTGTGAGCCCCCAGGGGCATGGTCCCCTCAGCACGAGCCCTGACCCAGCTCCCACATGCTACTGCCATGACTTACCTCAAATTCCCCCTTTTTTTTAAAAAAAATAACTACATAAGCATTGTGAGCTTGCAGATAGCTTCCAGATTGCTCCTTTGACTACAGTGGTTTCCTACCCTTTCTCTCTTTCCTCTTTGTGGGACAAAGTATGTAGACCTGTTCACAAAAATATCTATGTTTAAAAACAGGGAGAAGAATGTATAAATGAACAGGCAAGTGTCCAGATGTGGAGTTGCACAAAGGTTTAGGGACCTGGTGCAAAGAAAATGCCCTTAATAACATGGTTTAACTTTTGGTCAGCCCTGAATTGGTCAGGCAGTTGGAATAGATGATTGATGTACGTCCCTTGCAACTGAAACTATTCTATTCTATTCTATTCTATTCTATTCTATTCTATTCTATTCTATTCTATTCTATTCTAACTGCACACACATGCACATGTGCATTGTAAAAAAGCAGGGCTGGAGAGCTTCATTTCACATCTGCACAGCCAAGTCAGGAGGAATAAATTGCCCATCTACACACAGCCCTCAGTTTTGATATACAGGTAGAGAGAAGGAGGATAAATACATGTGTCCTTCACTGAGCAGAAACAATGCAAAAACAAAGTCTTTTAAGTTTGGTGAAGTGTCTTAATCTCAGCTATGTCTGTACTCAGAAAGATTTAAACTCTGATTTCCTTTCAGAGATACTGAGAAGCTGATGCAGTTTCACATGTTACAACAATAATAATTTGAGGGACAAAAGCTGCTCAGTATGTCAGGGTGCGTTGTTCTCCTATTTCTACTAGCTGTTCCTTCTGGAGAGGAAGAGACAGTTGTTCTGACTGAGAACATGACTGAGAGGGTCAGGATCTGCTTTTCTTTTGTCCTGCACCCTGAGTACCTTTTGCAAGTGAATCTGAATGAATTATGAGGCTTGGTATGTCATGGGTTTTGAAAGCTTTGACTCCTTGAATCATTATAAGATACTCAGCTACTATTTTTAAAAGAGAATGTTTCTAGATGTCTTCATCACAGAGAAGAATTTGCAAGTGTGGTCACAAATGGTCCAGAAACAGAAAGTAATCAAAGAAACCTAAATTTATTTATTTACTTCTTTAGCAGAACATAACTTTAAGGATAATTTCAAGGTTTTGGTGGCTGATTTAAGACTTTTGAATGTTTGGTATTTACCACTGAGTTATATGAACACTGGATGGGGCAGTCCTGTTTCAAGACAATTTTATATATCTGTGGGTTCTGTTTCAAGTCAGAACCACAGGTTTCCAGGCTCACATTTCTTTTCACAGAGGAAGCCAAGACAGTTTAGTGCTTGCAGGTTTTATAAACTCTACAGACTCACATGGAGCCAATTCTCTAGCTTTCCAATGTACAAAGAAAACGTTGTGTAACAAAATCCAAGAGCTGATAGAAAAGGCTCTATGTCCCAAAGAGCTGTAAAACCACGAATTAAAATTTGCCCTCACATCAAAAGCTGAACATGAAAGTGAAGAAGATGCATTTATAGTGAAAATGTCCTGTTGTATTATTTTCAGAAATGTAAACTCTCAGGAGAACTTTCTTTTGATTTAGGATTGATTGGGAATACTTCTGGATTGCAGTCATCTTGTATCATAGAAATTAATAGGGTTTACTCATATCTGTATCATCAACTCTAAATAAATGCTGCAGACTTCATCTTCTCTTTCATGGTTATAGACCCTGATGTACGGTTTTCTCTTTCCACAAAGAAAAAGCCTTTTCATTCATGCCTCTACACAATGATGTTGTTCTTCAGACAGGCTATAACTCATTCATGTGAGCCACAGCTTGGTTGCTGGCTTTATAAATGTTGGCTGTCCCATGATGTAAATTTGTTCTTCTCCCTATGCTGCACACAGAAACATTGCCTTTTCATTCCTAGTCCACCTCACTACCTCTGTGGCCAGCCCTGAAATCCTATTTTCTATGAAACTTTGGAAGCCAGCCACAAAAATCTCCAAATATACCAGCCTGGTTCTCACTCTACAGCTCCTGATTTTGGATAATATTTATTGTGGTTGATACTAATAGTGCATCTTCCCAATTGAGACTGGACTTCTGAAAAGAGCTGAGCACTCCCTATGTTATCTCAATGCAGTTTGATAGCCTCAGTTGGGTTCATTACTTCTCATTTACGCCAGTCTAACACTCAAGATCTGCCAGGGAGAACTGAGAGCAATTCAAAAGCAGAAAGAAGGGCAAAGCACATCACAGTACTCAGTTAATAAATGCAAGAGCCTGGCAAATACAACCAGCAGAGCACATATAGTAAATAGTAACTGAAACCCAGTGCAAACATTTTTCCTTCAGGCCTTCAATGATGCAGTCAAACACGTTAGCCCATTAACAGTAATTACTGCTGTAGGAATGAGACCAAACTTTGGATCATATGAGCAACATGGCAGGCAGCAAAGAATAAAAGTTGGTTGCTGTCTCGATGACATCTAAACAATCAAGGGACCTTTGAATGGAATATTCACTAGAAAGAGGTAAAAAGGAGTTGGCAATAAACTTATTTTTCATGTCTCCACACCTTCTAACAAGTACAGAAGTTGACAGGCTGAAATAACATTCTCAATAAAGATCATCTCTCACTTGTGGCTGGTTCAAGGATTGCGTGAAAGAATATTCACAAAATAAATGTACCTAATGTAGTCTTTAGACAGAAGAAGCTCAGATTAATTTAGAGTAAGTTTAGAGAATTATCCCATCTACTGGACTCTCAGACACCAAAATCCAGGCCCCCCCCGCCACCTGCCAGCTGCGCTCATCTCTACCTGCCTCTTGGCTTTTATTAACACTGCTGGCATGGAGACATTCATTTGATATTTAAATTGGCAGCTCAATTATCTTTTCAAATTGATATGACAAGCCAGGGGTTTTATCCCACTGCAATATTTCTAAGTGACAAAATTATTTTATCTCTCCTTGACAGTATTATTGACCTGTAATCAGCAGACGAATGGGAGAAACAGAGGTCATCTCAAAAGTAAAAAGCCAGTTAGAAAACTGTTTGGCCAATTATGTCAGTCATCTTGACTTAATCTTGCAGCAGAACAAGGAAAGGTTTGTTGCTATGAACCTTGGCCCAACAAACTCTACATGGAAAGCTTTCCACTCATTTGAAGGGGGGTGTCTCATATGTGTGACTTCTTGCAGTGAGGTCAGTGGGCCCCAGGGGTTGATGGAGGATGAAAAATAGTGAGGGGTCAAGGTTTGTAAAGCAAATCAATTTTCTTAAAGAGGAGATTCTTCTTGGAATCAAGAACCCTGTGGCTATGTTACAGGTCAATTTTCACAAGGTTACCGCCGCTACTGAGCATCTGAGCTAGGCAGCTTTTTCGGCTGTTAAATATCTTAATCATGTTGGTCAATGTTTTCCTTTGAAAGCATGTTTGCTTAAAAAAATACTCAGATTTTTTTATAATAAAACATAAAAGGTTATCACACATGCTTCATTTATAAAGCTGTCTCTGACATAGGAGCATATAAGCCATCTGTGTGATGCTTAAATGTTTTAGCAACGTTTGTTTTTCAGTGTGTCTGCTTAGTTGGGCTTTAAGCTTCATGAGGAATAAAACATGCTGTAAATCATAAAATAAAAATATGTTTAATATCAATAATGCAAAGTTTTCTGCCAACAATTTGCAGTGACTTTAAATTATGATCTTCCAGGCATTAGGTCTTTGAATATGGTATAAAAACCTCAGCAGAATAGACTATTATCCATTATTTGACATTAAATATAAGCTTTCAATGAGCTGGACAGGCCCATGCTACAAATAAGATAAGCAATTGCTTTGATTTCCCTTGGCTTGGTCAAGGCTTTTGGGTGATTCACCAGTTTACACACAAAGCTGGACAATCCCTCTATTTGGTAGCTGGATGAGGTCAGTCATGGACTGATTCTCTCTATAGGATTGAACATCAGTCATACAACAGCCACCATAAGGTGAAGGTGACAGGGATGTCTCCTTACACATCCACGCGAGGCTACCAGTTGAGGTATACCTACTTGAGTCCTTCAGGCGGTTGTGCTGCAGGGTCCAAACAAAGGAGCTGCAGGTCCCTGCCAGGTGGGTAGAGCCAGGTACAGGTGCATTAGCAGCTGGAAGGAGCCTGAAGGCAGAAAGACACATCAGGTCGCAAAACTAAAGCTCTGTCTTCTGCTAATATTATTCCTCTGTCTATTTATTTCCATCGATGTATGCTGGTTATAAGAGGAGACTAGGGCATAGAGCACTGAAGAAATGAGGAAATGAAAAGGGTTGGACCCCTTTTCTCAACTGCAGACAGGGCAACAGACAGTTTACGCAGCAGTCACATCAGTCCTCAGGACTTGCCTGATGCAGAAATAATCAGGTTTATAAGGAACAGCAAGAGGAAATTCTGCGCTTGGAATAAATGCTGTAAGATGGAGATCCATGCTGTTATCCAAACTAAATTACTCACTTCTAAATGTAAGTTAGGGTCACATTTTTTCTATGGGAAACTGGTGGTGCTTTGTGAAAAAGGATCACTTACAATAATTATTGTTATTTTCGTACTATGAAGTATTTTTATAAAAAGACATTGAAAAAAAAGAGTATGCCTCAAAAAGTCATATAAAGTAATAGGAATGGAAAAAAAAGCAAGAGAAAAACCTAGAATTCTGGGACATCTAGATTCTTATATTTGAATTTTGCCTGTGAGTTAAATGTTTGTTGGATAAGCACAGAAAATGGTAATCCACAACATAAACCTTATGTCATAACAAGAAACGTATTTTCAAAGTAATTCCTCCAGAAAGAAAAATAATATCAAACATGCACTTGGTAATTTTTTTCCCTACTTTTTCTTTATAGATTTTTTTTTTTAATAGCAACACCGGACACACAGAAATATAAACACTTCATTTAAACGTACTTCTAACATGTGTTTAAACATGTCTGCTTGCTATAAGCTTATTAAACTTTATTATGTACCTTATTAAAAATTCTTTGGACAACAACCTTTGTTCAAACAAAGTTCACCAAAGTTATGGACTGAGAGACATTGTAATAAACTGAATTTAAATCCTTTGGTTATCTCTGTCCTGAGTAAATAATCCAAGCAAACCTTCAGCTTGATGGACAGCCAGAGCATGGGCCATATCCAAAAGGCATCTGGGACCCTTATGTCATGACATTTTACCATGTGTCTGTCTGAGTGCCTCCTGTTTGGTAGTTAAATAATGAATTGTTTGAATGTGGGGTAAGAGCTTGCAGTTAAATTAAAGATGGATTTCACCTTCAAGTTCCACCTCAGAAGAAACTGCTCAGTGTTATCTAGGATGACATAAACCCTCAAATTTCCTGTTTCACTGACCCTAGGTTACTCAAAACTGGTTAACCTCAACAAAACAGTTATTTACTCTGCCACTACTTCAGAAAGAATAATTGGAGTTTCATGTTCATAGCATTACCTGCAACAAAGCGAGCTTGGCAGTTCAATGGATTTACCCACTCTCACTGTGAGACAGGCAATGCTCAGCTTTGGACAAGTCTTCTTGTCAATCAGTCTGGCCAGACTGAAGAAATTAGTCTTGCAAAAGTCATAAAGCAAATGTACAGGATTTCCCTCTCCAGAAGACACTTCAAAGGAAATATTCAGAAGAAATTAACTCTGTACCAAAAAAAGCTTTTTAGACAGAAAGTTGTTTGCTTTCTCTCAAGGTTACCCTGTTATTGCCAAGAAGGCATGGATATAAAATTATGCCTTATATGTAGCTAAATTAGGAAAAGAATAACTAGGGGAACAGGTGACCAGCTCCAGTCTAATTCATGCCCTCTAGAAACTTGACTTCAGATCAAAGCCAGGAAGCAGAAGTGTTTTGCTTTTCTATAACGCAATACTCAACCACCACGTAATCTGACATAATTAACAGATTAGGATCAACAAAAACCTAAACCTCAGCTAGACATAAAGACAGACAGTGTAAGAAAATTGTGTAGTCTTGGATGTTCAGAAAAACAACTGAGCTGAATCTTCTTTCAATTTCATTTGCTGCTGGATATTAAAATAATGGGGCTATCAGACACTGGATAGGGACCTACAGTTTACCAATTTGTGGTGGCACATGGCAATTCTTCCTAACAGAGCTTTATTTGTGGGGGGTTTTTAATTTTTTTTTTACCACATTAACCTACTCTGATTTTTTATTCACCAAAATGTAGGTCACTCCTTCAGTAAAAGAATTAGCAACAGCTGAAAATGGAATAGCCAAGCACAAATACATATTAAATAAGAACAGCCAATGAATAAATTGCCGTGAGGTATTTCCTGCTATGTGACATTAGGTAATAGGGATCAGGACTTCCAGAATTAGGGAAGAAAAAAAAAAAAAAAAAAAAAGTTAAGTTGGGCAGAAACACCACATTGTCTTTTTTACTGCTCAGTGGAAAAACTGGGAAAACTGAGCCGCATGAACAAGTATTGGAACAGCTGTCAGAGGTGTTCCCATCTCATTGCACTGTTCTGTGAGAAAGGAATTGCTACACTCAGTACAATGCCAACGAGTATGATGCGTCTAGCTCTGGATTCAGTTCTGCAGATTTTTTTTTTGGAAGGGATGCAGTTCCCTGCAAGCTGTGGGCTGCTCACCAGGAAAGTCCCTGCCTGGCCACAGCCCTGCCTGCCACAGCCCTAGTGCCAGACCTGCCCTGGCACTAGGGCTGTGGCAACATGTGTGGGTGGTTGTAGGTCCCTTGGGGAAGGCAGGTGAGAACTGGAAGAATGCAAGGGCTTTCTCCATCCTTCTTGGCATCTTGGCCAGTAGCCATGCAGATGACACCAAGTTGGATGGATACCTGCCATGGGGAGAAAATGGGAAGAACAGGTGGCATGGTGGAAGGCAACACCACCTCATGCTGGCAGAAAGCTGCCTCCACCTCCTGCTTAGTTGATTAGTTAGGAACAGATTTTATCCTTTATACTGCCGGTGAGGCTGGGGAATGGAGACATTTGGGCTATGTGTTTTCCCTCTCTTTTTGTGGTATCAGTCCTGGTCATACATTATTTCCTTCAGTGAGTAGGAAACAGTTAATATTTTCATCAAATTATAACGTCTAACAGCTAAACACAAATGCTGTTCTAATCTGAACAGGCACTCTCTTCTGGAAATGGACCAAGAACAACAGAAACACTCACGAAATGTAGCAGTTCTTTCGTAAGAGCCATAATCACCTCCTCGATCCTGGATCGAAATCTGTTTATCAAGGATGGGTCTGTTGGACGCCTTTTATAAGAGCAATTCTCATGTTTGCTCCACCAGGACCCAGCAAGATGTCTCTTGCGAGGTTGGAGGTCCTAAGAAGGATCTATGGACAGCAACTTTACTGCAGGTGAGGTGAGATGATGTGAGAAAGGCAGTAACAAGAACTTGCTTCATGTGCACTCGGCCATGGGTGAGGGAACAGATAGGGGTGGAGGAGACACACCATCTCCTCCCATAACAACTTCTGTCACTCATTTATAGGGACTTATGGAATAAGGACTTGGCTATGTTTCAACTTGGAGCCTCAGCCCTCAGTGAAATGAGTCCTGCACTGTTGTGGTCTGCATTACATTACATTGACCAGGATTTCAGCTAGACTCAAATGTGTATCAGACCAAAGCTGACATTTCTCTCAAACAATTATTTTCCCATGCAGGTGTTGCAGCATTTTTGAAAGTGTACATTGATTCTGATGGCAAATCATGCAACATGTTGTGTCAGATTGTGCTGGACACCTACCTAATCTCAGTTTGTGTGTGTGGGTGTGGAGTGGCTCCTCTTGCCACTGTAAATGTTGTGCTTAGAAAGCAAGGTTATCAGTAGGCCAAAAAAATACCACGTCGTATCTGAAAATTTGATCCTTGAAATGTAGAACAGCCAAATTTAAAGTGCTACAGAGAGTGATCAGGCATGGAGAATTCTGCACTTCAGTTTGGCTCTCTTTTATAGGCTGTTTCAGAGGGATCTGGAGAGCCAAAGGTCACTGTTTTTAAGACACTCTACGTTTCCATGACTGCAAGAATATGACAATCACAACATGTACCCTTTGGCTTTAAAAAAATATCCCCAGACGCTGAACAGGCAATCAACTTGCCTTTTCGTCCTTTGGAAAAGGCTTATTTTTCCTTCTTGAAGAGAGTCGTGACCTGTCATTAGTTCTTTCCCCTGAAACACATCACATTGCTGACAATAAAATGATGTTTTCGTTCTAAGAATTCTACAGGGAAAAAAGGGAGCAGCAGTTTTCTCAAGGAAATAACCTAACGAGACCATGGTGATTACAACAATTGGCTGGAACATATCAGAAAAATAAGTGCTCTGGTTACTCCAAAGAAAAAATTCCAAGAAAGGAAATGTCAGTTGCCTCTTTTAGAAACAGTTTATGTATAGAGATATTTTGAAGTGTTTTCCTTCAGTCACCAAATGAAATCTTTGTGCACTGTTAATGAAGAAAATTATTTTTACATTTCCCAATAAAATATGTGGTATACTCATGTCAAAAATCCATATACTGCTTGTAAAAGTGATAAAAATCAACAATCCAGAGAGTTTTATTGCAAAAATAACAACACATCATATATAACATCCATAATATAATGTAACATTACATTAAATTACATCCCAACCACCCAAAGCCCAAAACTTAGCTCCTGAAGCATGAAAATCCAATTAATATCAGTTAAGACTCATTGATACAAGTATATAGGAAGAGGAAAATGCTTCCTTTGAGTAGAGCTGGGAAAACCTGAAAGAGGAACTTTGTTTTATTTGGAGAAGTTGCAAATTAGCTATGCAATACTGGTTATGAACACATAAACCAAGCCTTTATAGCCTACTTCTGAAATATTTAAGGGAGACATTCAGAAAGTTACTTGGACCAAGGAATAAGAATGAGCCAGAAAGTTTCCAAAGGGGGCAAACTGAATTAGCTCAATTCATGTCCTCTGTGATACAGTGATTTGTGCTAGCTGAAGTTCTCCAGTGTGTTACAAGACAGGTTATGTTTCAGCAAAATATTTAGGAAAAAATATTATTAATGTTCAAGTAAATTATCTGTGCAAGCTTTGAATTTTCACTTCATGTGCAAATAGTTTGTTGGGTTGTTTTTTCTTTCTTTCAAAAATGGTAAAAATCAGATCATCTTTTATATTCCTGTCTCATTTGTCTCAAGCCACGAAAACAAAAATTCAGAAGGGCCTGGAAAACATCTCTGATTTTGCTATGAAAATCCTGAAAACGTTCCTGTTTAGGGTTTTGAAGGCTAGACAACAATAAAAAAGATGAGTGAATAAGCAATTTATTGGTTTTCTTAATGAACATAAATGTTGAAAAAATGGCAGCTAAGGAAGAAGACAATCTGAAATTAAGCATTTCATCTTGTTTGGAAAGCATTTTTAACCTTAAAAAATAAATACAGGTAGATTTCAATATGAAAGGTTGTTTTAAAAAGACATTTAAGTTTCACTTACGGCATGTCAAAAGCAATGTTTGAGAAGTTTTTGATTGCTTTCAGGTTTTCCTGGTATGTTGTAAGTCAGGAAACTTCAACCTAAATTTCTAGATTGCTTCAGTTGCCTCAGCTGTTTTCCTTGAAGATTTTCACCTGGTCTCTGTGCTGTTAGATTATACTTTTCACAGGTGTTGCTCAGCAAATATTGCATGTGTATAAACTGCAATTAGTGTGTAAATAGTCCATAAGATTGAATTATAGACTTTCTGACTAAAAGAGCAAAAGCTGCAGGATTTTCTTTTGTACAAAGCCAGTGTTTCTGGGACAACTGAAAAGTAAAATTAAGCAAACAATGGTCCCATCTTCATTCTGTAAGATCCAACTGCAATCCAACTGAAATTCCCTAATGGCTTTCAAGAAAAGATGGGTTCTTACAGAGATGGAAGGTCTCAAAACAACATCGCATCTAGAGATTTAGCTTTGAGCATGTGGGTCTCAACAGTATATATGGCCACTCAGCAGCATAATTCTTTAAAACCCATTTTCCAAGCTGAAATAATACAACATTTTGCTCCCAAAATCCAGAGAAATAGCAACCCAGGAAGCCAATGATCAAACTGTATAGCACCAAAGTGAGACCTCAGGCACTGACAGTAATATTATTTATTTCTAGTGTCCCTTGCTTCTTTTTTGAACTTTTCTGTAACTTCAGGGTTTTAAGCCCAAATATTAGGTTTAGTAAAAGATTGTATAAACATAAGGAACTTAGAACAATTTTAAAAGTTCTTAAGATCCTGTCTGATCTCCAGGTGCATGCTTCTTCCTGAGGTCCTGGGTCAACCTTAAATTGTGGTCTTGGATGCACTTGGAGATTTCAGGTGACACAAGACTTATATGTTTAGGCAACTGGGTTGAGCCCACAGTGTCTGTGGCATGGACAAAATCAGAGTAGATTTTCATATGGTTTCCCTACCCTGAAATATTGTTGGATTACGACACTGGAATCTAGTTTTGTATGTCTAGCTTTGACCAGGGAAAACCAGTGATAGAGGCTCTCACACACTATGAGATAGTTATTTGTTTGAGTATTCCTCATGATGTTGTGTTTTGATAAGGTCTCAAAAATTAGGAAAGGAGTTATTTTTGTTTTCCAGTCTCAAGTCTAAGAGAAAGAATGAAGGAAGCAAAGGCTTAACTCTAAATCCCTCACTGGGATGACAAAGGTGGTTCTCCAGAAACCCTCTGGAGGGAACAGAGCGAGAACAGTGGCTTTATCCCTGCAAGAGGCATGCAGAAGGACTCAGCCACAGAAATCATGTGAGGTTTCAGTGGGAGCCCCTACAAAAAACAAAGCTGTTCTGATGGACACAGGTGGGGCACAAATCCCTGAAAGAGTATGGTCTTCAGTAGAACCAATCTACTCCTTCAGTGATCACCCCTGTACTACAGTGAGTGTTATGCCCACAGTAACAACATTGGAGCTTCTAATTTCCTATGGAGCAGTTTTATTATCTTCTTCCCAACCCAAAGCCAGTCATTTTTTTTTTAAATATAGTTACGAACAAGGACTTATCCATGAAGCCAGCTCCTGATGGACACAGCTGTTGCAACTGCTGAAGGTTCCTCAAACCTGCTGAAGGTTCCAAATCCCTTGGCTTTGCTCATGCACAACATTGCTCTCTTTTCTTCTTATTTTGATGGAAAAGACATTTCAACTTTTTCTCTGTGCAAGAGCAGAATGGAGGTCAGCAGAGCCTTCATTCACTGTTGCTGTTCTTCTGTCTGCTTTTCCTCCATTTCAGGTCAGCTTTTGCACAGAAACTGAGCTGTCATGGCCGGGGACCTGACCACTGTCTTTTTATTCCACTTATTTACATCTCACAGGCTGTAGCTCACATGCAAGCTGAACCAATACATCAGAATGACACAGGTGAGATATTATTATAATGTTAAGTATTAAAAACTATCTCTGCACTGATTATGGAGGAAAAAGCTGATGCCTTATAATGACAACTGTCAATTCCATGGCTGTGGACATGCAGGGTGTAGAGGGCAAAAGCTTCTTTATTCAAAGGGAAATTAAGCTTTAAAACTGGCTTTATTGCAGCACTGTCAATAGACAAGTTCTCTCTCTTTCCCCCTCTTTCTATATAATCTCAGTTACTTACAACATTAAAGGTCTTTAGAAGCTTCTTTCTGCTATAGAGCTCCAATTCTACCCCTCATCACCCCAGTAAATGACAATTTGAAAGAAAACCAGAAGCTTTTCTGTGGATTTAGAAGTTTCTCAAAGCAAATCACTGGATGCCAAAGAAGCTGCCAGGCTACTGCAACTCACAAGCAGTTATAATCAGTGAACAAAGGCATCAGAGGCAGCACCAAGGGGGAACCTTTTGTGAAAAATATTGACCGGCAAATTACACTGTAGACAGTGCTTTGGCACTTGGCTGTCTAAAGGTGACTCAGATGATCTGTTTAGCTCAGCAAGCTGGTTTCTAATTACACCAAATGCCTGACTGTTGTCAGTGGGCCCAGTATTTTCTAAGCGGGTGCTCTTCACATGTGTCATTCGTTACCTCACCCTGCACCGGGAGCCATGTCTAAAGGGAGAATGGTTGGCAGCATCTTTCGCTGGGATAATTTCCTCAGATAGTTTAAAACAGAAACCCCAAAACAATCCCCTTCTACTCTTAAGGAAAAAAAAAAAGTAAAAGAAAAAATAAATAAGACTACACAAAAACCAGGAAAACCCCCAACCACCACATGCTAATTTCAATAAATGCCCTGGAATTAAATGATGGCAAGCCTCTGTCTAGGATTTACAAGTTGAACATAGTATACCCTTCCTGGGTTTTAACTGGACTCTTGCTTTGGTGCCAGAGTAACAGCTGTAGCAGCTGCAGTTGCATTTCACCACCCAGTACAGGCACCTGCTGTGGCCAAGGAAGTGCAAACCCACAGAGATGCAATTTTCTTTTAATTACATTAGCCTGGTTTTGGCAGCCAGCCATGCAACACACTGCTGGTGGGGATGTGGACTCTATTCACAATTAGAGCCTGTCTGTGGGTTACTTTTGACGCGTGGCAGGTTACTCCAGAAAGGAGTTGTGAAGGATCTGTGTTAGTACTGATTCTTGTTCAAGAGAAATAATCAAGATCGGGGTGTTTTTCATTACACGGTGTACTGTCTTCAACTCTTAGACCAGCTTTATTACTTTTCAGACTAGCTGGGTCACAGCAGCTATATACATACTGCTGAACAAAGCTGAACCATACAGAGTCAAGTTATGGGCTTTGAGGGGTGCCTTAAAATCATCCATGCTGTTTAATTGCTGTTTGACACAAATGATGCTGTCCTAGATATGCCTCAGTGCTGTTTGGGGGACAGCGTGGGTAAGACTGCTCCCAAACAGCCTGTTCCCAATAAGCTCTACAGATGAGGACATGGTATTTTGCAGACGTGATCCATGTGGTGCCAATTCTCCTCGGGGCCAGAGCAGGCTCTGGCCTGTTTCATTCATTCCTACGGAGACAGGCAGCTCCACCTGACTGTCCCAGGGTGCTGTGGAGGAGGAAGGCTCTGGGTATGTTCCTCAAGAAGAAGAAGCAGCTGTTCTTTGCTCCCAATATGCTCTATGGCTAAAATTATCTTTTGCTGTGCCTTCAAGTAAGTCCAGGTCACATCGAGGAATAACCTGTTTCATACAGCTTACATTAGCTTCCTTTTGCCAACTTACTGAATATATTGATGAAACTATCATGGCCCTACAAAACTACTCAGGCAATGTTTGTCCACTCTCCATTTAAGCTTAGATGCTGTCACTACCTGAATTAAGGTCTTTTTTGAAGTTAGGCAGGCTACTTACTGCTTTTAACCTTCTCGGCACCATCTCAGGAGACGACCCACGATGCAAAGGAGGGCTTTGTATCTCCACCTCATATTTTGCCCATCTACATCAGGAAAGCTGCCTCAGAAACTGGTAAATAGATCACACGTGTAAGACTCACTGTGCCCACATTGGCACAGGGGGTGTAAGTGAGGAAGACCCTTGGAACCTTCCTTCTAGCAAAGTCCCTGCAAGAGCCAAACAACACATCCCTTGTTGACTCAGACCTGGTCCCTGGGCCTCCAACAAGTTTAACAAGCAATGTTCCTGGTACGCAGGGGCTGTCACAAAGAACCTTCATGGGCATCTGACTGATTTGATTTCCAGGGTGATGAGGCACAAGACAGACGAGTCTCAGCACACTCTCTCTTTTCAGAGACCTGACAAGTCCCTGCATCCTATAGGAGACAAGACAAAAAGCACACTGTGGACTCACACATGCCAGAACAAGAGCCATCAATCTCTCTGCCTCTGCACTATCAGAAAGGAGCTGGCCCCGAAAACAGAGCAAATGACACACTGTGAGCCATTCCCTCCATACTGGGGCTGGGTTGCAGACCGGAGAACATGCAGTGTGTTGATATGCACGTTTGTAGGACACAAAAATGTTCACTCATCGGAGGAGGTTGAGATCTGGGCTGCAGTATCAACAGTGACTGCACTTTGTCGTGGGGAACAAAGGTGGTAAGAGAAGACATAGAAATGGCTTCTCTGTCCTGTCTGATCAACTGGGTGAATTATTTGCTGAAAAACAGGCATTGTGGTTCCTTCAGTAAGACTGTAATAATGATTCAGTTTCGAAAGAGCTTTATTCCCAACAAGTGACAGGACTGTACAACGCTGTGAACAGTACTCAGGGTTGTCTGCAACATAAAAAGTGAGGTTTCAAGAAGTTTGTTTTGAATAAAATTTTCCATTTAAAAATGTGGTCCAGATTGTTCATCAGTAGTATTTATACAAAGGACATCACAGTGGTATTTAAGAGTTAGACGTTAAAAGGACAAACTCCAAGCCTCTCAAAAACAATTAAAGTAAAACTGGGGTAAATGAAAGAAAAAATCTGTTAGACGACATCAGAGTCCTGCTTTGAATCACTACTGGTGAGAGGAGAGTAAAGCCTGAAGTGAAATGATCAAATCAAACAAAAGAGTATAAATTGGAACAATAAAGGAATAAAAGTAAGGAATTTCTAAAATAATAGCAATTGTATTGAGCCTCTGTCCATCTTCTTCAAGCCCTGCTGTGATACAGCAGAGGAGACCTAAAGCTACACAAAACAGCTGGAACAGAAAGTAAGATTTAGATGTTGTTCAGGTTTGCACATATTTCAGAAGCTGACCAGATCAGTGGTGACCTTGAAATAAAAGGAACAGTTGTCACTGGCTTTGAATCAAGGTCTTCAGTACCTTCAGCATCACAGGGAGGTAAGTGTAAAACGCAGGCTAGGAAGTCACGTATGGATAGCCTCATTCTGACAAAACACCCCTTTACTCCCTTGTTTCAAAATAATGCCTTGACAGGGATCCTTCAGGAAGTATGTGTTCCCAGGTGGAGCCTTGGACTGTCATGATGAGAAGGATTTATTTTATTTCATGTTTTCTTGTTTGAAATAAAACTGAATTTGTAGCCAGTCTCTGCTCCCACTGGTGGAGGGAACAACAATTCTGGAAAAAAAATCTTCAAAGTCTCTGAGCGTTGTGAGTGATGGGACAACTTGCACTGTCAGCCACAACAGGTAGTTGTCTGCTTTAGACAACTCCTGGAAATCCTTTAAGGAATAAAAACTGTTTAACTGCCAGAAACTCCATATATCCAGGCATTTTTTGTCAGCTAGAACAGGCTCTTTTTCCTATTGCACGAGGCAGCAGAGTGGCAACCCATAACACAAGTGCTGGAGATACTTTAGCTTTACATCTTTTCTCAGCTATGGAAGGGATGCCTTGGCAAATTTACAGGGGTCTATCAAGCAAAGCTTTAATGACTTCTGAGTGTTTTGCTTCACACCCTTAATGCTGCTTTGTTGTAGTTTTCTCTACAGTACTCAAGAGTATTTATTTTACAACCCTCATTTTAAAATTTTATCCACTCTACTGATAGTTCTCAGCAACACCAGCCAATGTCTGGGTTACTCCTTTACAGTGTTGTGTGTTTAGTTAGCCACAGGTGAAGACTGAGTTTGTTCAGTATATTCCTGTCATTCTCTAGGAACCAAATCTGCATTATGACTCATTCCTGAGATTATCAGGACATGCATCTATGGGAAAACAGAAAGGAGGGACTCTTACTTATTCCCACCTTTGTAAAACTGTAACTTTAAGATGCATTAGCCCTGTGGTCTTTTACATTAAATATTGCAGCAAGCAAGATGAGCTGATGGAAAGAAATCATCATTAGACATAGACAATGCCTGAGGTAACATTTGAGAAGCTTTTGGTTTTTTTCCTGCTATTGTGGCATAGCTTTGATTTTATCTCCCAGGGTAATCTTAACCCTGCTCTCTTCCATTCATCCTCTTACAGTGCCTATGGCTTCGTTGCCCCAAATCTGAAACGTTACTATATCCTTTTAGCCATCAGTGCACCACTCACTCCCTGTCCTTCCCACCGTGCCCTCTCCCAAGCCTCTCAGTGAAGCAGAGAAGTTATTCAGATTGTGTGAATATGAAAACCCACCTCCACCATGTAGAATGTCTTCCTTCCTTCACCAGCCAGAGTTTCACTCTTCGCAAAAAGGAGGGAGAGTTAGAAATGTCTTATTTGATAAAGGCACTCATTGCTAACACTTTCTGCTTGGTAATCAGAGTTAGAGAATATGAAAATAAGTATATTCTTTTGGAGAAGCTTAATTGTAAGCTAGGTTATGTGTCCAGGGGGTAGTGTAGTTCCCAGGGAAAAAATCTTCCAAAAATCCTTGTACGAAAAAATAACGCAATATACAGTTACATATACAATTCATTTGCATCTGAATGTCCAGTATTATCCTGGCATTGTCTTATCTACATACAGCTGCACATGAAAGACCATTACAGTTATGTCAAAACAAAGCAATCCATTAGAGTTCCCTATGAACCCAGACCACGTGCCACTCAGTTCTCATTGCCACCCCTTGCTTGTCTAAAAGTAACAAGCTGCTTTCCCAGACAGCTCCTATTGATCAGCTCCTGTTGGCAATGCAAATTCCTTCCATGTGCAGTCAGGCATAGCCATGAGCCTGAAGCACAAAGAGGTGGAGCTGCCCTTCGCCTTGCACAACTGGAGAATTTCCTGCTGTTTTCCCAGTCATCCACAGACCAGGTCTATCTCCTGCACATCAATCCAGGACATATCATTCATTGCAGGACTAGTTGCCACAGGACTCTCTGCAGGCGGCTTCCCAGGCAGAGCTTGGCTAACTTCTAGCTTTGTTTGTCTTCATGTCAGGAGACATTTTGAGATAAAAGCAGCTCTCAATGGGTATAGAAGATAATAGGAAGACTCGCAAATCATGGGCAATGTCCCTGACCATGGACATTTATTATTATTGTTGTTATTGGTTTTGTTGCTGTATTATCTCCAGAGCATCAACCAGTGCCAAAGCTCAACACACGTGATACTATATAAACATACAAAGGGACAGAAAAGTCACTGAGGACTGACCACATAAAAACCCAAAATAAATAAACAGTGGAGGAAGGAAAGACCCTCCAGAAATGAACAAAGGATGGACAATTTCACACGGTTTTCAACAGATCCCAGGTTTTTTTCTAAATTCTGCTCTCATTGGTGTAAATTGAAAAATTCCTCTGGGCTTCAAAAGGAATAATATTAGGTCACTGCTGAGCACTTCAGAAACACTATTACAAATATTTGATCAAGCATAGCAGGAAACATATTGCAAGGGGCAAGATTTGGGCTCAGATCTACTTAGTTTCCAACCCGGATCTTAATTATAGGGCTAAGAACACCTTTAAAATCCTTATCAGTTTTATAGTAAAAGTCATTTCTCATCCTAGAAGTCATATGCACCTGAACTAGTTTTGGGGTTTTTTTCCTTTTTTGATAGCTACATAGGTTAAAAAAAATAAAATAAAATAAAAACAACAAACCAACAAGGTATGAGACACTATAGTACTATAACACTATAGCATCTGCTATTTTCTGAAGATACTTCCAAAGGCAAGAAACATTGTCCAGACACCTTCAGGCTAAGGGAAAATAATTATTTTCTTCTTTATACAGATTGAAGCATTTCTGAGGATAGCCTTTTTTGCAGTACCATTAAACACTAGTGTTTTCCTGAGTGAGGTTAAAGGTATTGCTCCAGAAGATTCATGGTACCGAGACAGTGCTGGAGTGGTTGAAACATTCATCACTGCTGGGTAAACGTAAAGTTCAAATTTATGTTTAACAGACAGGTGACCATTAAGCTCACTCCACATTTTGTTGGCAGCTGTCAGAAGAGTTCTTTGCATCCAGTTGTAGTGTGAGGAGCTAAAAATCCCCCTGCTTTAGTGGTAGAGAGCACTTTTCTCTCTCTCAGCTACAGCCACTGCTCAGAATTGCATTGACTTTCTCTTTCTGGGATTTACACCCAGAATCCCACACCCTGCTAATACTCAGGATTTGCACCCAGGTTCCTCCACAAGAATAATGCACAAATTTTAGCTTCTCACTCACTAGCCATGACAGCAAAAATCTGCCTTTTGCTCCTCTGTGACTGTAGCAAGAACAGTCGACCCACCCAACATTTTGGTACAAAACCTGCCAGGCAGCACATGTGTTTTCTGTAGCAAATCCAGATTACAGAACAAGGTGCTGCTCATAAAAAGGCATAAAAAGGCAGTGCAGAAAACACAAGACTCACAGAGGCAAAGCTGATCCTTTTGAGATCTCTCTAACTGAGAACTCTATAAGAAACAGTCACCTAGACAGAAATATAAGACTTAGGTGGTGTTTTGTGTTTGTTTTAGAAGGGAAATGAGTGCAGCGAACTCTTCTGAAAGATGTTAAACTGTTCCTGCAGAGTCAGGTCTCCAACAAACTGGACAGATGCTGTATGCGTAGTAAAAAGACACTATCTTTTGTTATGTTGAAAGACTCCAGCTGAAGGGCCTTTTGTACCTCATGAAAGAAAGGCGTGCTTATACAGAGGCTATGCTGCAAGTGGGAAAAATAGGCAAGAAATAAAATAAAATAAAATAAAATAAAATAAAATAAAATAAATAAATTTAAAAAGTTGTATTGCATTTTGCAGCTGGGGAATGGAGACACAGATCTACAGAAGACACTCAGATCTAATGTATCATTAAGGATACAAGCCAGAGACCAAGTTAAGAAAAATTTTGGACCACAGCTGACTTGCAGTCCACAGCCATAACCACTTCTGTCCTTGTTACGGCCGTGTTCCTCTCTTGTGAGCCCTCCTACCAGGCAAGTGTAGGGGGATTTTAGGTGCATTCAATCTTGGAGACACACAATTTCATTTCTAACGATTACAAAAATTATTGCTCTGAGCCTGCCTGTGGAAGAGCCATACCAGCTGTGTGGAGAGGACAAACTACAGAAAGCCCATAAATCCTGTGAAAAACATGAAGGAAATTTTAATGCACCTCATCGTTAGACAAGATTTACATGGCTCCCCTTAAATAATCCACAGAGATGAAATGATTTTGAGAGGGAACCAAGCATCTGCTCTGGCCTCCTGTGCACTTTCACACCGCTACCTCTTGCCTTGAGCCCAATAATGACTTTGACAGTGGCATATCTCCCCAGAGGGCCCCCAGGCCTGGGGACAGACAGAGAGAAGCAATCCCGCAGACTTTGGCCAATGATCATTGCTGAAAGCCTGTGGCAGTGTGAAAAGAGCAGAAAATACTAAGGATGGCAGGGTCCATGACACAGACACCTGCTAAGGAAGATCAGCTTCATCTAGGCAGATCTTTCTGAGCAACCTGGACAATGACCTCTGCATTGTGACAACACCTTGGCAACCTTCTTCCTCCTTTCACCTTCGAGCTTCTGTTGCTTTTGCAACAGTGTTCGTCTGATTGTTGATGGTTATGGGACTCTGCTCTGGGGTTTTTTTTGTCATTGTCCTTGCCATAGCCCATTGCTTGCAATTCTGAGTGCATACATAGAAGACGCTCTTAGTCTCTGCAGACAACAGAAGACTGGAACTCTGTTTTTTCTCTTTTACACACACATCTATATATAAGCTAACCCACTGTGGATGCTGTCATCCTACCTAACATGAGACTAGCTAACCCAGGGGCCAAATGTAGATGTTTACTTGCAGTTGGTGCATGCCATGTACAGAGACAAATGCACACCTCCAGAAGACCCTCCAGGTCTCCAGGGGGCTGAATTGCCTTTTAAACTAGCCCACATCTCTTCATTAGCAGATAGAGATTAGGATACTGCACTCCCTGAATTAGGGATCTCTTTTATCTCTCAAAGCCTAAAGACCCAGCAAGCTGGAAAGAAGGTCCTGAACAACTCTCTCCTTCTAGAAAGTTCGTTCAAGGTTCTTTATTCTTCCATAAATAATTTTCATGTGATTAGTTAACAGTGGCCTTCCCATTAAGGACACTAGAGAGAAATGGAATCATGGAATCATAGAATCACAGGATGGTTTGTGTTGGAAGGGACCTTTAAAGGTCATCTCGTCCAAACCCTGCAGTGAGCAGGGACATCTTCAATTAGATCAGGTTGCTCAGAACCCCATCCAACCTGACCTTGAATGTTTCCAAGAATGGGGCTTCTACCAGGTCTCTGGGTAACCTGTGCCAGTATCTCACCACCTTCATTGTAAAAAATTTTTTCTTTACATATAGTCTAAATCTAACCTCTTTTAGTTTAAAAACATTACCCCTTGTCCTATCTAGAAAGACGGCAGGGGAAGAGTCACCATGTTCATCAGTTTGGTTTGACACCTCGAGAAGGTGAAATGAGACTGACTGTGCAAAGAGACAATGATGGGTAAAGGCATCTCGCACATCTGGAGCAGGGACCTGCAGTTCTCCCTCATGCCACCAAGTGTCAGTGATGCTCTTAGAAATGGTCTGGGCTGCAGGCATTGAAAATGCTGCTCAGGTACATGGCCCTTTAGTTTTTGCATTTCTGCTTTTTAGAGTACATTAGGGAAGGAGCTGTGGTGCGAAATGAAGAGATTCAGAGAGTGATCTTCCTGACTGTTGTGTGCCTGCTGGTCCCAAAGCCATCTCTGGAAAAGCTGCAGCCTTTGTTGTGTTTCTGGTGATTCTCCAAATTACAGCAATGCAAATATTCAGCTTGCAGGGAGAGAAGGCAAACGCTGAGGGACATCTTAAACAGATTTGCCTTTGATGAGAAAATCGTGGAGGTCTAAAGGGCTTTTGTTATTTAAGCAGTTGATAATTGAGGTAGTCAGCTTGCCAGCTCAATTTTACAAAAGCTGTCTTCTGACAAAAATCCCCTGCTAACTTTTAACAACTTCATTGGTAGAATATTAAGGATGAAATAATCTTTTAACAGGCAAAAATACAGAGAGACAGGATTTGAAAGGTAACATGTTAGAACACAAGCCAGAAAGCCTAGAGGTAAGAGCAGAAAATAAGAAAGCAGCACTTTTGGCCCTGGAAAGTCATTTAACATAGTCTCTGCTGCATCACAAAAGTGTGACTGTAACATGCGATAGCACAATACAGCAACACTGACAGTGAAAGCAAGGAGCAGGCCAGAACAGTGAGCCCCTGGGACCTCAGGTAGTCTCTTTATTACAACTTGGGCTCTGCTGCCCTGTCTGTACTTCTAGAGATGAGGGCAGCACGAGATGCCATCACTTCAAGGAGATTACAACCCCACAGAGCTACAGCATGATGGTAAAAGTGCAACGCAATACCAGCGTGGGGTGTTGGTTCTGACACATGATCCTTAACAGGGGTGTCTTGAACTCAGGGAGAAAATACTCAACAGCAGCAAAATATCTGGGTATATACATCCCATGAAGTCACTGTTCACATAGTCCCACTCAGGACAGGGGTCTTGCCTCTCACCTGCAGCCAAAATCTAGTTATTTGCACTCTAGTTACAATAATTTGACTGCCTTTGTTCAGCTCTCTTAAACATAAACTGCTAAGACATGCTGGAGATACCACCAATGACAGGGCAAAATTATACCTAGCAATACTTCCTGTTTTTCTAGGAGGAGGACGCTGAAGCCAGAATGGGAGTGGAGAGAGAAGCTGAGAGCTGCCCTAGAAGAAAAGCATCCCATCAGCATGGGATGCACATGTGCAGCAATCACAACTGTGCTGCAGAAGGTGTCTTGAGTAAGTGAGACTTCTTTCTCCGTAATGCCAGAGGGTTATTTTTATGTATTATTTAGCTCACAAATCTATCCAAGTTAAGGATGATTCTCCACCACCATGTGGCCAATTAAAAAAAAAAAAAAAAAATCACAGGAATGCAACAAACTGTCTAATGTATTTACAGGAGCTTGGGAGACTTATTGGTGTACAGAGGAACGTGCTGTGTGACAGCAGGATGGGTCACCTGTTCCTCCTGCAACCTGTGCTGCTTAACCCCAAATAAAGCCAAGCCAAAACATTCACTATAATATGTATTCACTATAATATGTATTGTAGACTCCCCTATCTGAAGACCTTTGTATCTACAAGACCAGGATAATATCCTTGTTTCCTTCTCTTTATTTTATGCAGTAGTGATTTACACAAGCTGAAGGTTTGGCTCTTAGCTTGAAATCATGCAGGTGCAGGGTAAGGCTAACACGCTGAGGATTTTTATGAGAACTTAGCCTAAGTGTTGTTGCACTATATGTTTTTTTCATTCTATGTTTGGCTAGGTTAAAATCAGGAGGTTTCAGAAGCAGCTGAGATATTTTCTACATTGGTATAAATGACAAGTGCTGAGAATGCAAACGATGTGTGCTTTCTAAGTGTCTTACTACATTCTTTACTAAAAAAAAATCAAGGTTCTTAAATTTGTACTTAAATAGAAGTTATGCAGGCAAAGTATTTATTTAAAAAAAAAAACAAAACAGAAATACCAATCATTAGTGTTTTTTCCAAGCCATTTTTCCTAGCCAGATACTTTAAATGGAAGAGAGGAAGAAAAGATCATTGCTTTTCCATGCCTTTATAGATCCAAAGAGAAAATTCCTTGAGATTGATGTAAATTCTTATTTTTAGTCTTCCTCGGCTACAAACACAGAGCAAACAGATGTTACAGTGAATAAGAGAGGAAATAGCATCAGGGAGCAGAAGAATCAGAGGTCTGTGGAGGAAGCTGTAACAAGGTTCACTGTCTGGGGGATTAAACAGGCAAAGATGAATTAGGAAGAAGTTCCTCATCTCTAACAATTCAAGCAACTGCCCGTGGGAACAATCCAATGAAAAAAAGCTCCTCATTCCCTTAAAATTTCAGCTGGACACATGTTGGGAGATGTGTTTTAGCCAAGGCCATGATAATCTTGAGTGAAACAAGCTATTGGTCTCAGTACAGAGGATTTGGTGTGCTTGATGTGGACAACATGAACTACATGAATGAATCTCTTCTGCTGTTAATTCAATGAAGCTATAAAAAACAAGATGAAAGCAAAATTCATCAAACTCTAAACCCTACATATTTCAGATTAGGCTAAAAATTTTAGGATCAGCTTAATTTCTAGCAGAATCAGTCTGGCTCCACTGACTTTGTGTCTCAGTAGTTTACTCAGCTATTTTATTTGGCTCAAGTCCCAGAACACTTGAAAGGCTGTAGAATATTGATGTGATTTTCAGCCACACTCTTGATGCCAGCTGCATTAATCATTTCTCAAAACCAGACTTTTTTTAAAAAAAAAAAAAAGCTTACTTTTCTACCTGGTTCAAACATCAGTAGAAATTTCTCTTTTGCCACTGCACTTGCACTGTCTCACAGTCTCAAATTTGGGGAAAAAACTTTAATCTTGCTTGCATGCTCCTGGTGTGTGCCCAAGAACCAAGGACTTCTTGGTGTGCTTCTCTCCTTTCAGCATTGCTGCCACTTGATGGCACCAAAGCCCACGGAAAGGTCTTGGGTTGTAAGGTGGGTCTGGGCTGGGGAGGAAGAGCTTCTCTTCAGGGCGCTGAGAACTTGTCTCCATGGACAGGCACCTCCAGCACCCTTCCAGCACCCGAGGACACCAGGGAGGCATCTGAATGTCTCAGCATCAGGTTCATGGTAGAGTAATCTAAGTGTGTCTGTCAGCTCTTCTCCAGGACTCAACCTGGGCCCAATCAGTGTTGAATTAATTCACAAAGCCTCCCTCCAAATTAGTCAGTGGGATTTCTGACCTGTCAAAAAGCTTCCAATTTGCCTTATAGTCTTCAGC